>NW_024883588.1:0-65847 GCF_019059575.1 Amphibalanus amphitrite
AGAGAGAGAGAGGAGTATGCAGTCGAGTTCATTGATCGCACAATTTAAGTAAATAATGACAGTCCAGTGACATGAGAATAACGACGCCGTAACACCGTATCAGTTGACGTTACCGGACCGTCAATGTACCCAAAAATGTACATTGACATAACTTACAAATATGCGCATAATCACCAAGTTTTAATGAAATCTTCCCAGTCCAGTCCAGTGACATGAGAATAACGACGCCGTAACACCGTATCAGTTGACGTTACCGGACCGTCAATGTACCAAAAATGTACATTGACATAACTTACAAATATGCGCATAATCACCAAAGTTTTAATGAAATCTTCCTGCATACCTACAGCTCAAATGGCCACCATCCGGGCCGCTTTTATAAATAACTGCAAAACTGTTTAAGTGGTGTCTAGGCAATTTGATTATAACATTATCAAATAAAAGTGTTTGAATCTCTCCCTCCACGCACTTCTCATCATCTCTAAGACAGTTAGTCGGCGGGGACTCCCCGAACCGTCCAGCTGGCCACCCCTGGCGGCGACCTGCCGAACTAACCTCTCCCGCCAGACGCCGGGGAATCCCAGCGCCTCCCCGCCTTTTACAAGGCCGCGGCGCCGTTTCGGAAGGGCCTCAGCTATAGGGCGGGGACTGGAGAGCTGACCCCGGGATACTTTTCCAGCCAGGGTCAATGTGTTATGTATGAGCGGAGAGAGATGGTCAGCGCACTGGATTGCTAATGAATTATGTATGAGAGTCGTTCATGCGCGCCGGGTAGGTTTATGATCAGAAACGGGGCAGTACAGAGTGATGATCGGTGATGGCGTGTGTGAGGGGTTTTGAAGGGGCTGTTTATATACAGGACGACTATAGGTATATATTAGCTATTTTCACAACGGCTATCTGGTACACATTTGGTGCACATTTGGTGCTGATTAGGTGCAGATTTGGTCAAATTAGGTTCAGTGTGTCTCTTAGAAGCTATCAGCTAGGGCTGCACTAATTGCTTATATCCTTGCTTTGTCATATTATCAGAGAGAATCATCGATTAAAACACGCATCGATTAACACGATTAACACGCGCAGTGGAAGGGGGGGCGGATTTCGCCCACCCCTCCTGTTTTTCGCCAATAACTCGCGCCACAAACATAATATTAATGTGAAATTTCGGCTACCTGTCCAGAATTGAATTGCAGACCTTCTCGTGCAAGAAATAAGAAAATCGGTTCACAACTTTTCTAGTAATAGCGGTGTAAATTCAATCATCCTGCCGCCGCGGCGGCGCGGCGGCGCGGCGGCCGGCACTAGCCGTTACGCGCCGCCTGAATTGTAGACTGTGCCGGGGCGGGACGGTTCCGTCTTTACATCGCGCTCCTTACCGCTTATTATATTAGATTCGCGTCAAATTCGGTGACAAGACTGAGAAATGTACAGACAATCATATGGTCAAAGAATTTTGAAAATTGGCCGGTAACAATTTGAGTTATGAGTGTGTAAACACCAAATTGTGATTGCCGCGTTTCCCGCGTCGGCCGATCCCGCTTCAGCCGGCGACATCTTACCCTTAGCAGGTATCTAACTGCCATATTTATTGTTGGATTATCTAGAAATTCACCATACATACTAGCAAATGTTTGTTCTTTCGTATAGTGAAAGAAAAAAGAAAATCGGCCGGTAACTTTTTGAGTTATCGGCGTGTAAACGCAAAAAAGTCGCTTATATGGCAGATTTGACCACATTTGACCTCATAGTCATTTGACCTTGAAGATATTGACCTAGGGTCATGAAATTCACACACAACAGAGTTCCCCATGGCCTTCACCTACCCTCCAAATTTCGTCTTTCTAGCTCCAGTAGGAGCTGAGATCTTAGGGGGGAGGGGCGACATCCGCCCCCCCCCCCTTCCACTGGGCGTAGTACTCGCAACCCTTCCACTACGCGTGTTAAAACAACATCGAAACAAACAAATAAATTCATAAAATAAAGATATTTGCTGTAAAAGAGATTAGGTGCAGATTTGGTCAAATTAGGTGCACTCGCCGGATAGCCCGTCGTGAAAACGGCTATTATATACCTATAACCGAAGGTTTGTTGTCAATAGTTAACCCGCGCCCCGTAGGGCTACCGGCGGACCCTACCACCCGTAGGGGGGGGGGGGGCCGTTTCGGCCCCCCCTAAGATCTCGGAAAGTTACCGGCCGATTTTCAAAATTCAAACGGCGTTTGATAGCCCTACCCGGGAACTACCTTGTGACCAAATTTCATTGACCTAGGTCAAACCGATGACGTCACAGGTCAGGTCAAAGGTCAGATTTTCACCGTTCACAGGCAATTCAAGAAATGTGCTGTGAAATCGAGTAAATTGGTAATTTATTGAAAACTATCGATGGTATATTGTTCGTCAAACACATACTTTGCTATCTGAGGTCACTGATACCAGGTCAGGTCACAGCGAGGTCAGGTCACCGGGGGTCACAATATGAATGTGTCGTGTGATACATGTTTTATGGTCCATTTTACATGACAAATGCGATTATGTGGGTTAGGCAGCCTTTGGGGCCAGCCTAGGTCACGTTTTGGTGAAGGTCAGGTCAAGGTCAGGTCAAATTAGGTCAAATTTCAAAGTTGATATTTTTGCATAAAATGGGTATCCATTCGATGCAGCTCGTCACGGGGAGTCTAATGGTGGTCTTTGTTTTGCTCTACGAGTTCTAGAATTGCCAAAAATTGAGTTTGAAAATTTGACGTCATCATTTTTGAACAGTTTTTTCGCTATAACTTGGCCAAAAAACGAGGTATCGATCTGAAATTTGGTATGTAGATAGAAGACGGTAGGTACTATCACATATATTCCGGTTTTTTTCGAAACTCAAAAAACTTTTTGGATTTTTGAGCTAATATATCCAAAAAAATGCTTTTTTGATTTTTGGGGATCAAAACTCAAAAATTTCAAAAATCCGAGACAGCAGTTTTGTAGCCCTGTCAATTCTACACCTTTTATGTTTTGATCATTTTTCTGTATCTTCAAAGCTGTAGGCCTGACAGGTCTTCTCGCGAAGGTCTTTTTTCGGTCGAAAATGACAGAACATGACGTCACTCTGACGTCATTTGTGGCCAACCTATCACAGCCTCTGGAACAATTTTTGGTCACAATGTGTAAAATTGATGCCCGGAGGGGTCCTGAAAGTTTGGTGGCGATATCTCCAGCCGTTTAGGAGATATCGACCGAAAAGGACAGGGGGGGCCGTTTCGGCCCCCCCCTACGGGGCGCGGGTTAAACACTATTCTTTAGAATTGTGTTTTTCTATTGAAAAACAAATCTGAGTTCCCGACAATTTGGCAAAAGCTGCCTGAGATCAGTATAACGTCGATTGCATAACACTGCGCAATAGCGCCATTCGTATAGCCATGAAACGGCCAAGAGGAATAGAACGTTTATGATATACATTGCATGGCAAAGTTTGTTGAATCTTACCTACTAGGTATTTGCATAGTCCGATAGAGTTTATGCAGTTTTAGTGGAATTTAATACATTTGAAAAAAAAAAACAATTAAACAGCTGCCCTAGATATTTTCATAGGTATCACAGGGGAGCATGAAAATCCCAGGTGTATAGGTGTACGAGTATAACTAGGGCCTTGCCCAGTCCCACCCTCATCCATAAACCTGTGTGCTGCTGCACTGCTTGTCAAAGTAGAGCTACCGTTATCACTGGGACACATGACAACGACATGTACAATTATACACTATCTCAAAATCTACCATATTTTGTCATCGATGTGGTATGATAACAGAATTGTGTTGGGAAAGCCGGTGTCAGTAATTTATCAGTTATTTGCTCATGTTAGATAACTGCGCCTGCTGGGCTATTAGATGAGTTTTAATCCTGAGGCACACGTTCTCAAAATGGTGCAAAAGATACACTGGCGGTCGCAGCCGCTAGCAAAAGGGGGGGCCAAAGTCACACTCGCGGGACATAACATTATCCGTCACCGGGAGGGGGGGGGGGGGGGTGATCGGCTAATTTTTTACGTCCACGAGGCGCCGCACAGTTGGCATTACTTATGCTTCATCCATCTCATTCTTGCGTGAAATCTTTGAGCTCAATTTAAGGCAAAATCACCAGTTCCATTTACCGTCTCACGGTGTGCCCACCGGTCGGGCCGCTGCACCGTCCATGACGACGGATCGGTGAAGCATAGGTATACTGGAAGGTCAGGCACGCGGATTCATGACCTTACCACTATAAAACAATTCGGAAAAGTACAGATACATCTTGCTAAAAAGTACAGATACCTCTTGCTTTGAACAAGCATGTGAAACCCAGAGAGCATTTTTAGACTATGACATTTACCCATATAGGTACCTAGTTGTGTGGCGGCGGGAGAGAGTAGGTACACCGGCCTCTGGAGACCCCCACAGGTTCCGAGCTTTCAGAATTGGCATCTGAGGGCCGCGCGCGACTCCTGCGGGGCTTCGCAACGGCTCTGTTGGGGCTCACTCAACCTGCCTAGTCCTACTGCTAAAAAGACTGGCCCTGAGCCCTAAGGACTTCATCAGTCTCTGCCAGCCCCAGGACCCACACCGGCTCATGGGGTCCCGACCTCGAAATATGAGGGAATCAGCGCGGGACCATCAGGACGTAAAGCAATCTCGATCAGGACCAACGTAAGGCTGTGCCGGAGACTGCGTGAGCCCTCTGATCTTCAGAAACCCACACATGTATGTTTTCATGTAGAGGCTAGTTTAGGGCCCTCAGAGACCAGTACAGGGCCTGCAAAGTGCAAACTACAAAGGCCAGTAGTTTGAGACAATCAGAGACCGAGTTGGGCTCTCAGAAGCTAATGTGGGTCCTTACTCATTACAGGCCACTGGCCAGCATGGGCCCTCAGAGGTCAGCGTGGGGCCCTAAAAGACCGGCATGAGCCGTCGTTGGACCCCAGAGGCCAGCGCAGAGGGCCCTCAAAGGCCAAGATGGGCCCTCCTCAGAGGCCAATGCAGACCCTTAGAGGCCGGCATCGGGTCTTCAGCAGCCAGTGCGGGGCCCTTATTGGCACCTAAAGGTTCGTCTTGGGACACCAGAGACAAAAATAAGGCCACCGGAGACCGGTGTGAGACCCTCAGACGCCGGTTGGGACCACTGAGGCCGGTTAGGGGCCCTCATAGGCCAGATGTGGGGCCTCAGAGGTTGATGTAGGCTCTTAGCGGTCAACGTAGGCGCTTGACCGCCACTGAAGTTCCCTCAGAGGTCAGTGTAGGACGTTCAAAGACCGATGTGGGAGCTATAGGTATTAACCCGCGCCCGGCTGGGGGTCCTGGATTTCCACGCCCTGCTGGGGGGGGGGGGTGTTTGAACACCCCCCCTAGTAACTCGGCTCCTGGGCCACGTAGCGATACGCGGAAGGCGGCGTTCGAAAGAGCGTCAAAAATAATGACGAAATCACTTCGGTCAATTTTTTGGTCAGGTCAAAGGTCAGGTCACCAGAGGTCATTGAAGGCAAAATTTCGCCGATTTCCAGGTCGAATGTCGAAAATTTCCAAGAAGCCAACGCATAACTCGGGAACCAATAGAGCTACAGCGCCGCGGAAAAGCGCATTCGATAGCCCTATTAACGCTCTTTCTGAGTAATTCCCTCAGATTTGACCTAACGTCAACGGTTTTGCCTGCAGGGGGAAAAAACAGCAAAAATAGCCGATTTTTTCGGAAACAGTTTTCTGCAATAACTTTTGACTTAAGCCTTGTAGGAGCTTACTTTCATCGGCATCGTGTTCCTCTCGTCAAGACGCATCGAATGAACTATAACTTGACCTTGAAAGGTCAACTTGAAAATTTGACCTCAGGTCAAGGTCATGACCTGACCGGAAAGGGTCATGTTGCATATCAGTCGATCCGTATCGTCGAGCTGAGCACATCTAAGGCGTTTTCATCGCTCTAGCACGCCTCTATCAAAAGTTATTTGCTAAAAACTGTTAGATACCATTCGTGACCTAAGATGACCTCAGGGCATAAACAAGGGTCACGGACACCATTTTCATGTTCAGTGTGTCTAAACCACTTGTAATTCGGTGTTTGGGGGTGTTTATAATGTCTTTCGTCCAAAAGAGGCGCATTTGAATTTTCTCCCATTGACTTATAATGGGGAGGTCGCAAAATTGACCTGACCTTAGGTCATCGATATCAAAATTCTGAGATATACATTTTGTACATGCTATTGCTCTTAGCAATCGCTGAAAGTGTCAAAGCGATCGGTCACTCGGTATGGCTATGACAGACATTGAAACTTTTTATGAGGTGAGGTCACTTCAAGTGACCTGGTGACCTGACCTTGAATGACCTTGGTCTGAAATTTTCACAACATGTGTAGAATTGATGTATGATAAGGTGTACCAAAAACGGCGGTGCTCCGCGCCGCCGTTTTGAGATATTCGCGAAAAACCACAAGGGGGGGGGGGTGTTCAAACACCCCCCCCCCCCAGCAGGGCGCGGGTTAATAGCTGGGCGTGGGTTTTTTAGCCTCGTGACGATCGAATAATTGCCAGGGCTCCATACACCTATATGGGGGCCCATTGGTTGTTTGAGGGGGGGGGAATGATATGATGGCCCCCTTTATTGACCTTTGGGGGCATGGCCCTGATGCCCCCCCCCCGGCCCCCGCGACCGCCACTGTGTACACATTACACACATGCCTCTGAGATTACATACTAGCTCATGCAAACTCTATGCAGTCCCCGGAGGTCCCACGCTAATCCTTAAGAAACCAAGCCGGCATACGGCGTCACCACCGGGCTTCTGAGGTGCACAGCACCAACCCATGAGGTCTTACTTTAGTGTCTTGGAGCCAATCTCCTTTAGCAGGGCCCACCCGCCACTGCCGAAGAGGGTCTCATGCCAGCCATTGCTGAATGCTGGGCCTACGAGAGCCTCAAGTAAACCCACGCTGATATTCCATATAAGATCCGGCCATACTCGTGAACCGGTGCCAGCGACGCTGACCGACAAATTGACAGAATGCGAAACTGAGCCCACTCATGAGTGAAATTTACGTCCTTTGATGGCGCAAGAAAGAAAATGAAACATACGAAAAGCTTTTCTAGGACTTTTGTTCGATCTGAAAGGTGGGGCCAAAAGATAGTATGGCCCCACCTTTCAGCACCAAAGGGGGGGCCATGGCCCCCGTGCCCCCCCCCCCCCCCGCCTGCGACCGCCAGTGAAAAGATATAGACAACTAAATGCTATAGCAAAACGGCATTCTTGGTTATGCTAATGCAAATTCCGTTGTCGATGCGATATTTGTCTGCTGCTGAATGTATGGTATAGCGGTTAACGGTCTCGTTTTGACTATAGGTAAGCAGCCAGGCATTACCGAAACCTACAGCGCAGACGCGTATCTAAGCTCATAGGCGCGCGGGGGGGAACAGGGGGGGGGGGGGCACCGGGGCACCGTGCCCCCTTTGGATTTTTGCATCATAACCATTATAACCCTATGGCCCTATGGGCGTTGCATGGAAAGAAAGGGGCCAAAAGTCGGCAGTGCCCCCCCCCCCCTCCTTAAAATTAGAGGTGTTCCCCCGCCACTGGCTTCGCTGCCTTAACCCGGCGGCCGCTGGGCCTCCGCGCCACCCGCCGGCCGCTGGGGGGGGGGGGCATAAAGTTGCCCCCCCCTTTACTTCTGCGACGATATCGTCGCAACGCGAAGAGATAGAGAAGCGAAACTTTGCACACATCTTCCTGAATACCTAGCCGAGGTTTTGTCCAAATTTGGTGTCGATCCCATTTGAAATGACGTCACAGTGACGTCATAAGTGAAATTATAGATTTGCGACTCTCATATTCCTCACGATACATCACATATATGGGACCGAATATAAAGGGCCGATTATTGGTCAGAAACTAGATGGAAGTGTAGTAAGATGTTTTAGGATGACAGCAGGTGCTGTCTAGTTCATTTACAGTCAAGTTTCATGCTCAGCGTCATCAGAAACGGTCCATATCGGAAAAGGACAAAAATTTATGACGTCACTGTGACGTCATCTTAGGTGCTACAACCACCAAACTTTCCTCAAACATTGCCTAGGTATTCATTTGAAGCTATGCTAAGTTTCACGTTCGTAGCGCATCAGGTTTCGGAGATATTACACAAAACGTAAAGGGGGGGCAACTTTATGCCCCCCCCAGCGGCTCGTGGGTTAACCCTATTAGTGGCAGGGGGGGGGGGTGTTTTATCCACCCCTCAGGTTTTTCGGAAATATCTCCGAAACCGCTGAAGCTACGATGCTGAAATTTTCTGACTTTTCCTAAAACTAAATTGGACACATTCCCTGAAAATTTCAAGTTCATAACTTTACCAGGGGCGGCTCCAGAGCACTGGGAATTGGGGGGTCCTATTCGTGAAGCGAGTCATTTGGGCGAAGATCACGATGCTGCACCAGTTTTACGAACAGTGAATGAAAGGTATCATGTGATAACATATACAAAGTTATTGTGCATCCTCTTTTGACACGTTTTTGCTATAATAGGCGGATCCAGGCGTCCAAAAAGGGGGGTTATTTTTTACCTCCGAACATTTTTTTTTTCTAAATAGTCCGCCATCCATTAACAGATGGCCAGGAGTGCCCCCACCGCAGTCCCAGCGACGCACAGAACCTTACGTTAACCCAGAGAACATAAAAAGAACTAGTCGCGGCACTCCCTGCTAAGAAAGTGAAATAAACACACAAAAAAAACAGAATGATATCATGATACCATGCAAACAGATAAGTAGTCACGCCAAATCCAGCAATGACTGACCGCTATACCGATGCTACCCCATAGGACCACATACATCTCAGAAAGCAAGCATGCAATTTAGAAAAGTGATAAGCAAGTGAGTAGATTCGCATGCACAAAGCAATACCAAAACAGGTAACACTCTCACTCACATGCACGCCCAACACATGCATACTAGATATATATATATATACAAGGGTAGAGGCAAGTGCTGGTCAAAATTCATGCAAGGTCAATATATGCCGTCCTCCGGGTCTCATCCAACTAAGCGAGGCTTGTTGTTGGATGAAGCCCCAGTGGACGTTATGGCGTTTTGCTTGAAACAAAAACAAGGTATGTTTCTGGTTTTACAGTATTTATAAATTAAACAATTTCATATTTATAAATTGTTTTTAATATACAGGCTCAGAGCAGTAATTACCTATTTGGTTAATGATGAGACTGTATATGTTCTCTGTTCTCAGTATCGGTTCAAAAGTATATTTTTTAGATGTCTTTTAAATATTTGCCTTGACTGAGGTACTTCTTGTAGTAAGAAATCCCTCCCAATCAAGTCATTCCACAGTTTCGGTCCAAGGCACGTGAATGTAAAAAGCCTATAATTCCTGTTAGAGTGTATACGTTCAAAATGACATCTTGTTCTTGTTTGGCGAATGGGTTCAGGAGAAATATTAAGCAATCCTCCGATGGAGACAGGCAAGTCCTGTATAATGAATTTGTGCATGATGAGCATGATTTGTAGATGTGCTATTTCTTTTACTTTAAGTATCTTGTATTTTTTAAATATGGGGGTAGCACTTTCTGGAGGAAAGACACCTTCAATGAGCCTCATTGATCTCTTTTGTAAGATAACTAAATTTCTAATCTGACTGTCATAATTTGAACCCCATATGAAACAACAGTAGTTTATGTAGGGGAAGATAAGAGAATTATATAGTTGAAGAATTTGCTGTTTAGGAAGGAATCTTTTCACTCTAGCAATCATTCCTATATTTCTGCTGATTGTGTTACAGACGCTGCTAATGTGAGATGCAAACTTTAAATCAGAGTCAATGAGTATTCCCAGGTACTTAATTGTTGTCATTTCCTTTATTTTAACACCATTTATGAATGTATTGATATTTTCACTTGTTTTGCATTTAGTATACACCTGTAGGAAGGTTTTTGATGTATTTATTGTGAGATAGTTGGCTTCTAACCAGTTTGATATGTTTGACAGCGCTATATTTACTTTGTTTTCTAGTGCTTTAATGTCTTTATGTCTGAAAAATATTGTTGTATCATCAGCATATAACATAAATTGCCCTCCTACTTTCAGATCAACTATGTCGTTAACATACAAAATAAACAAAAGTGGCCCTAAGATTGATCCTTGTGGAACACCAATATTAATTTCTCTGACATTTGATTGAGTCTCTTCAATTTGTACTATTTGCATGCGATCTTTTAGATATGACTTTATAATTTTGAGGCTGTTTCCTCGAAAGCCCATCCTATTTAGTTTTTGTATAAGTATAGTATGATCAACTGTGTCAAATGCTTTGGATAGGTCCAGGTAAATTCCTGCTACCAATTCATTCTCCTCAAAAGCTTTTGTTATATATTCTTGGATGAGCATTATCGGCATGTATGTTGAATGTTTTTTCCTGAAACCAAATTGATAACCAACATAGGTGCCCTGACGCCGCCTATGCATGACCAATACAATTTTAGTCGTTTTATTATAAGAAAATTGTAACATAACAAGACCATTGCCACCCTTTTTAGAAACAGTACCAACAAAAACCTTATTTACAATACTTTTTGTGTACCCCCAATCTCAATGATCTGTATCCGCCTATGATTTTTGAAAATGCATATTTTTAGGATCCATGTGAATTCCTGGTTCATTCTCTATCGATCGGCAAAAGTTGCGTTAAGATTGGTTCAGAAACCTGGCCGTGATAAACAGTCTAAAATGTATCTGCAATTTGCCCGTTTTTACCCCCCTCTACCCCCCTATCGACATTTTTTAATTTTTTTTTTTAGAAATGTAGATCTCGTTGAGCCAAATCGAATGCCGTTTGAATTTTGAAAATCGGCCGGTTAGATCTCGAGATATCAAGGGGGGGTCAAAAACAGCCCCCCCCCCTGCCACTAATATGGGGTAGCCAGGAGCCAGCCACTAATAGGGTTAAACAGCGTTTTCTGAAACAAATGCATGACATTATTCGGTAGTTTGAATATTCCTTTCCAACTATTGCTTCTGTAACGAAAAATATTGAACAGTGCAGCGTCAACATCCGTTCTCAATAACCTTTCACCTTTCGTTGGCACATTGAATACTTACAACGACGCCACCCTCTGTTAACTTACCCTCATAGACTTGTCCGTCTGCCGGCACCACGGGTCATTCACCCCATCATATTTGTTTGCAAAACGCGGTCAGCCATGGCTGATCACCGCTCTCATGCAAATTAATTGCATTGTGCTGTCATTCTTTGCCATGTTGCAGCTATCAGGTTTGGCATTTTCGGCATATGGAATCGTCATCTATTCAGAAATGTTTCCGGCTTGGCACTTGTGAGTAGTGATGCTTCTTCAATGGATGCGAGCCTGGGCAGTGGGCATTGTTCTGTTGAAAGTTGGCTTTTTTCGGTCTACGTCAAACGATGTACTAGACGCCATCGTCCTTTGCCATTTACTTATACCAGCCAACCGTGATTGCTACACTGCAAAAAACATGTTCACTAGTTTCCTAGTTACCCAGCCACTTTTCACTAACAAAATGGGAGTAGACTTCAAAGCCTACTCGCATTTTTTATAATGAAAAGAGGCCGCCGGATAGCTATGAAATTAGTTAACATTTTTTACAGTGTAGTACCTACTCCCTGAGAATCAATCAGCGGAAGAAACACCCGCAACATGAAGACGCTGCAACCTTTCTGCTGCAGTGTGCGACTGCGAAAATCTGCAGTTCCGCATATGACGTCGTTGCTTAACGCGGATAAACGCCTGCAGTGATTTCGCTGCTTACTTTCAAAGTGCTACTGGTGTCTGAGCACTGCATTGCATATCCCATGTGCTGTATGAGTTAACACTCAAAGCCATGTCTATGAAATATACCGCATCTCTCTCTCTCTCTCTCTCTCTCTCTCTCTCTCTCTCTCTCTCTCTCTCTCTCTCTCTCTCTCTCTCTCTCTCTCTCTCTCTCTCTCTCTCTCTCTCTCTCTCTCTCTCTCTCTCTCTCTCTCTCTCTCTCTCTGTCTCTGTCTCTGTCTCTGTCTCTGTCTCTGTCTCTGTCTCTGTCTCTGTCTCTGTCTCTGTCTCTGTCTCTGTCTCTGTCTCTGTCTCTGTCTCTGTCTCTGTCTCTGTCTCTGTCTCTGTCTCTGTCTCTGTCTCTGTCTCTGTCTCTGTCTCTGTCTGTCTCTCTCTCTCTCTCTCTCTCTCTCTCTCTCTCTCTCTCTCTCTCTCTCTCTCTCTCTCTCTCTCTTTCTCACTCTCTCTCTCTCTCTCTCTCTCTCTCTCTCTCTCTCTCTCTCTCTCTCTCTCTCTCTCTCTCTCTCTCTCTCTCTCTCTCTCTCTCATGTAATTAAGTACCTACCGACAAAAGTATCGGACAACACATTTTCTTAAAATATTGCTAAGGCTTAGTCCATTTTCCTGAACCATCATGGTTGCCATGGCAACACGTTAGTTATGGATTTTAAGCGTTTTTTTTACGTTTGTTTTACCGTCCATGGCAACACCTTGTTTTATACTTCCGCCACGAATATTTGGCGTGCCAATGCCATTACGCTTTCACCCCACCATACTTTCTAACCAGTCCTTGGTTTGACCACAATCGTCATTTCCTACCGAACATGCACAAAGCAACGCACGCAACAATCTATATTACTATTTGAGGAGGGTGCGTCTGTCCGTTACCGAGGTCCCGACTTGGTGGTGCTTTGCGTGGACTACAGGCCAGATCGTTGCACCTAGCCCGGTGAAATTTGCACAACTTATAGATCAAGGATGCGCGACGTGCCTTTGAAGGGTCTCAGCTCGATCGGATTGATAGGGAACGCGTGGCGCGTGCTCAAAAAGTGCAAATTCGCGTCATAGACTTTACATGTATAAATCGGTGTGCGAAATCGGGCGAAAACGGCTAATTTTGGCCGACACGGGTCCGATCCCCGTGCAATATCTAGGTGACCAGGGGTCCGACCGGCACGGGGAAAACAGCATCGTGTAGAGAATCGAACGGGCTATCGAATGGTGTGCGTTGCAGAGGATAGCACGCGCACGTGCACCGGGGAGGGCACTTTTATTTGAAAAATTGACGTTTTGGACGGATTTGGGAATTCATATTATTTTTAGGTGACCGTCAGACGGAGCGAGTTGAAACAACGCCTATTGGCAAGAGGAATGTACCGCCTCTCATGGAAAAATTGTGAAAAGCTGATTGATCCAAATCAAGGTGGTACAAATCACGGGAGAAAATGGTGTTTGTCAATTTTGTGCCACTTTATTAATCACACGGGTTTTGCTCAATGATCTGATCTCTCTGGCAATTAAAAATGGCACCGTTGGAAAGAGCATTCAATTCTGTCCAAGGTTAAGTCTTCATTTTTGCATGATGAGCAAGAGTATGCTTAAAAATGTAAATTTTCCAAACCATTGCATCGTCATTTTTAGCGAAATTCATCGATGGCCCTCAAAAGACTTCACGCCAGTTTTCGAATCATTCTAAAGTAGAACGCATGATAATACGACACGGGCACCTCGATGCGATGTATCTTTTTATTACAAAATGCTTGGCCGTCAAAAAGCAATCGAACGAAATGGATACCAGCCAAATCGACACAGACCAACCCAATACCCACGGGTCTAAAATAACCCTTCTTCGCGTTGCGGAGCACGCGGGTAACCCTAGTAGTTCTCTATTGGAGCTTCGGGGATAGGATAGTCCTTCAAAAGCGGGGGAAATTTTACATATGAGTCTTTGTAAGAAGTGCCATTTCCCATTGCACTTACATTCCCAATGCGCTTACACATGCATAATACTTATGATCACCGAAGATTGTAAGTATATTTATTTATTTATTTATACATACAACAACATCCACATGCATCGTGGCTTTTCAGTTGAGGTGAATATGAGATCGAAACACATTACTATGGCAAGGATACGGATAGGATACGGGACAATGTGATAGGATGGTGCAGAACTGCGAGTGCTGCTGCTGCCCAGTTGGCGCTGCGCACATCTGCAGCCTGCAGCACCAGTGGCGCAGCCAGGATTTTGTTTCGGGGGGGTCATCGCCTCCAAAGCGGGCCCCCTAGTGTGCGGGCCCCCACCCATTTTTCAGAATCTTTCCATATTTCATACGCATTCTGCTGAGCGGGCCCCCTTTACCTACACGATAACCCTGAGCGAGTTCGAATCGGAAAATTTTGATAGAACAATAGCTCGGTAATCACCCGGTGTTCAATTTCTACGCGAATTGACCATGACAGAAATATGTTACTATGACGTATGAATTCGTATCTTTCGAGGACGAAATGTGCCCTTTCCGCAATATGCATAGCATATATGCAAACGGAGCTGTAGCCTGCTTCCATCGGATAAGATTTAAGTAGTTCCATATGCCTGTCCTAAGTCATCTATTGGCTGCTGTAGAAGATTGTGCCTTTATCCTTCTTCATTACGTAAATTCGATCACAAGAAGTTTTAAACCTCGCCGGCACAGGGGGGAGGGGATGATGCAACCCCCTAAGGGTTTTCACGAATAACTTGCGTAAAAAGCGGCCGATCGCGACAACACTTTAAGTACCCTCGCGTTGATCAGTTTTACACCTACCCTAGAAATTGCATGACCCTGACTCAAATGACCTTTCACCTGTAACCTAATTTCCGAGACCAGTTTTGGCCAGAATCGCGTTTCGGCGTATGCCGACTCGCATTAGCCGCGCGTTTGCAGTCTTTTCGTGGTTTCAAGCGTTCAAACATGTGAGTTGATGCTGCTCCCATGCATTAGAGTGGGTGTCAAGGTCACCTGAAGGTCAGGTCAAGTCATTGACCTATGACCTCGGTACTTTTTCAAATTATACATGTTTCTAGGCTAGTTTATGGAGCTGAATTAGAATTTAGCAACCATTTGAACATTCACGAAGTAGTTTTGGTGACTTCGTCACGGTGACGGGTCGCGGGCCCGGCCGGCGGCCTGGGGCATCGCCCCATCGGCGTCGGATAGGCGTGTAATTCGCGGGGCGATGCGGGGCGGGACGGGATCCCTCGGTGCTCCCACCAGATGTTTGAACCTTTGTTGCGCTAGCACTGTACATGAGTGACAGGATGATACATGAATGAATTATGTGTGTGTAATGCGCAATGCCTACACTAGCACAGTACATGAGTGACAAGAAGACACATCAGTGAATTATGTGTATGTAATACGCATGCCTATTACATGAATGACAGGATGGTACATGAATAAGTTGTATGTATTTATTGCGCATGCCTATACATGAACGAAATAAACGTGAAAAAAAAGTTTTGGTGACTTCGTAGCATGTTAGAAGCTGCTAGAGGCGGCTGACACGTAGGTACTACAAATACCCGGCAGGACTCCTACTGGTTGACCTGACCTGACCTGACCGGACCTGACCTGCATTTAGCATGAAGACATCATCTGTGATCAAAACTAACATGATAACTATTCGTGATCAGCACCCCGAAAAACCCTATAGCAGCCACACTTTACGACGTTCTGACAGGTCCCGATTTTCCCGATTTTTGGGTCATTGACCTGACCTGGAAGGTCAACCAATGACCAAGAACCTTGAAATTGAGTATCAACGGCTTACTCTCGTCACGGGCAACACGTTCCTTTTTTCCGCGAAGCTCTAGCTCGATCATGGGCCAAACGCGGGGGGGGGGGTCGTACCGTACCTGGAAAATTGACGTTTCGGACAGATTTGGGACTTTATGCTATTTTCGGGTGACTGACGGAGCGGGTTCTAACAACGCCTGTTGGCAAAATAAATGCACAGCCTCGCATGGAAAAATTGTGAAAAGCTAATTGATCAAAAACAAGGTGGAACAAATCGCTGGAGAAAATGGTATTTGTTAATGGCTTACTTAATTACACGGGTTTTACTGGATAACCTGGTACGTTTGACAGTTGAAAATGGCATAGTTGGAAAGAGCATTCAATTTTGTCCAAAATCCAACCATCGCTTTTGCATGACGAGCAGCAGTATTCTTAAATGTTTCAAACCTCTTCATAGTAACTCATCGATGGCTTTTATTTATCAATAACACGTCAACCTTTGTTATAAACTACACATGACATGTTCTATAGTAGAACGCATGCTCATCAGACACCAGCACCTCGATGCGATGGATATTTTTTCCCAAACCAAAATGCTTAGCTGTCAAAAAGCAATCGACCGAAATGGATACATAACCCACGGACACAAGACCAACCAAACGCCCACCGATCGAAAATACCCCTTATTCGCGTTGCGGAGCAAGCGAGTCACCCTAGCGGGCCCCATTCAACCGGGGACCCGGGCCCTATCCACACGGGGGCGCGGGCCCTATCCACATGGGGGCCCGGGCCACGTTCACCTGGGGCACCGGGCCCCGTCCACCCGGGGCTCCGGGCCCCGTCCACCAGGGGTCCCGGGTCCCATCAATCCGGGGGCCCGGGCCCCGTTCTCCCGGGGGCCACCCGGGGGTCCGGGCCCCGTCCACCCGGGACCCGGGGCCCGTTCTCCCGGGAGCCCAGGCACGTTCTCCGGGAGGCCCGGGCCCGTTCTCCTGGGGGCCCGGACACATTCACGGGGGCCCGGGCCCCATCCAACCGGGGTTCCGGGCCCCGTCCACCAGGGGCCCGTTCTCCCGGGGCCCCGGACCCATCCACGGGGGGCCCGGGCCCGTTCTCCCCAGGGGCCCGGGCCAGTTCTCCCGGGGGCCCGGGCCTGTTCTCCCGGGGGCGCGGAGCCCATCCAACCGGGGGTCCGGGCCCCGTCCACCCGGGGCCCGTTCTCCCGGGGGATCCACGGGGCCCGGGCCCCATCCACCCAGGGGCCCGAGCCAGTTCTCCCGGGGCCCGGGCCCCATCCAACAGGGGTCTGGGCCCCGTCCATCCGGGGCCCGTTCTCCCGGGGCCCCGGACCCATCCACGGGGGGCCCGGGCCCCATTCACACAGGGGGCCCGGGCCCGTTCTCCCAGGGGCCCGGGCCAGTTCTCCCGGGGGCCCGGGCCCGTTCTCCCAGGGGCCCAGACCCATCCACGGGGACCCGGGCCCCATCCACCCAGGGGGTCCGGGCCCGTTCTCCCAGGGGCCCGAGCCAGTTCTCCCGGGGGCCCGGGCCCCATCCAACCGGGGGTTCGGGCCCCGTCCACCCGGGGCCCGGGGCCCGTTCTCCCGGGGGCCCGGACCCATCCACGGGGGGCCCGGGCCCCATCCACCCAGGGGACCCGGGCCCCATCCACCCAGGGGGCCCGGGCCACTTCTCTCGTCCGGTTAGATTAGGACCTCTCTCCTCCCTCCCTCCCTCCCTCTCTCTCTCTCTCTCCCTCTCTCTCTCTCTCTCTCTCTCTCTCTCTCTCTCTCTCTCTCTCTCTCTCTCTCTCTCTCTCTCTCGAGCGGGCCCCTGACAGAAATTTCGGGGGGGTCAGCTGACCCTCTGACCCCCCCCCCTGGCTGCGCCACTGTGCAGCACACATCATAGATTGGGGTCTCACTATAAACTTTACTTACGAAACTCTACGAATTAAATCTAGAAACAAGGAGTTGTAGGTACTATCAAAACGAATTCATGAGAACTAGGAAATAGACAAGAGAGAAAAACGCGAGCCTGTACAGGAGAAGACATAGAGAAAGGGAGATAACCTCCAAAAACCTATATGCGTTGTATGCTCATCCCTTACCCTCTCTCTGTTTCCTCTTTTTCATAGCTCTGCCACCAAAATAGGTCAACCACCCTTGCACAAAAAATATGTATGTTAATGTATGTATGCATGTATGTATTTATTTATCTAAACGTCAACAAGTATCACACACCCAGCTACAGACGTAGTCATTGATTGAAACGAATCCTTGAGGGTGCTAACGATTTGTCCTTTTCGTTTCAGGTTGCTTTTCCACCACCATGGTTTTAATGATGCTTCAACTTCTCTGCCTTATAATGGCCAGCAGTGTCCCTGGTGGTGAATCGTTGAACCTCAACTTACACCGTTCGCCGCTAGGTGGGTGTATAAAACATAACCGCGAATATCGAACTTGGCTCTTTGAGTGAGCTTTTGTCATTTGTCTAAAATTGTACAATTATTTCTTTTCTGTGAACGTAAGCATTCTTGCCTAGATTAAGCTAATTAATGTTGTTTGTGCCTGTCCCTCTTTTTTACTGGCTGTTGTGTCTTTTTGAAAAAAATGCTTTGGGTGTATCAGGTACTGAATGAATGCATTTTTATTAATCTAATTGTAAGTTGCACGAGAACTCATCCGTAAATTAGTGAGAAAAAGAGCGAAGTTTGGTTATGACTAAGACTTAAGCCTTTAGGTATCTTAAATGCAGTTTTTTAATCACCGATGTGACATAACTATCTTTTTTCCCCCAGTGACGTCACCAATGGACAAGCCGGCTGGCCGCACGCGGAGGTCTCTGGTGCCTCGTCAGAGCCTTCCCGGAAGTGTGGGATTTGCAGTTTTCAGCGGGCGACAGTTCGACATTCTACCTTTCCAAGGTATCGTACCGCACACCAGCCAGCCGGCCAATCAGCAGTCACGGCTCACCGGCTCGACCAATCAGCGAGGCCGTCACACTGTGTCGACCAATCAGAGCGGCCGGAAGAGGTTCGCGCCGACCAATCACGGTGCTCGACGCAGCGTGACCGGCGGAAGTGCGCTCCGTCGGACGGGCATTTTTGCAGCGCTAAAGAACATCAGAAATAAATCAAGTATGTTTGGGCCTCATCAGCAAGGTCAAGGTGATGGCCTTGGTGTCCGCGACAGTTCATAATTTGTACACTGTTCAGAGTTCACGGGCGGCCTATGTTTGCATATGTTTAGAGGTGATTGTTTTTAATATTTATATTGTACCTACTGACGTATATCAACCAGAACATGGCTTCAGGTCACACATCCCCTGAGATAAATATGCAAAGATGCATTTGCATTTGCAGATATGGTGTATCTTACTGCATTTACATACGACACGTCTGATCAATGTCCCTTACATGAATGCCTACCGATCCTATAAATCACAAGTACTAGTTAGATCTACATTATAAAAACGGTTGATAAAATATGGCACTTTCGAAAGACGTTTGTGTGTTTCATGCAATTAATACAAACCTAATTTTAGTCACACATTTAAGGTGTATTTTTCGTTGAATTTCACCTGACGCTAACGATATTTGACCATTTCAGCTCGGCAGCATCTTCGATCTCCTCCTAGAAGACAATTCTTCCAAAACTCCAAACTCAACTCAATAACGCGCCAAATCTTCCAAATCAAGCAGACAACGCGAGGCAATTCTGTCAGAACGAAAAGCGTGCTTAGTGGATTGAGCCGCTTCCAGCAGAAACCGAGCCGCAATGTGTTTCTCAGCAGCATCACCAAAGGCGGCGGCAGCGGCGGCAGTGGTCTTCGGGGATCCACCAAAACAACGTCGGCCTCGCCCATAGGCATCGTGGTGACAAGTCACGGTAAGTAGTGCTTCCGTACTAATTTTGGTACTGTCTGACTTTTTTGAAAGAATTTACTACATTTTGTGTAGTGGTTGCTCGTAACAAAGTCCGGCTTGTCAGCTTGTGCTCAAAATTTATATGTGACATGATCATGTCCATTGTTAGGTAGCAAACTAACCGACCGCTCAGTTGCTCTGCAAACTAACTAGGTAGGCACACGGAATACCAAGATATTTTGCAACGGAACTTGGCAGACCTGACAAGTTTCGTATGTATGTAAATTCCGTACGTATGTATCATAACTGTATGATGATAAGTAGACGACCCAGTGGCAATAATTGAGCGGTAATTCGACATATTGATCAATTAATTGTTAGTAATCGCTGGTAGAGCAAACCTTTGTGAATGTCATCAAGCAGTGGTCGGTTGGTCCCCCAGGGTGCTTTTTATGCCGGATAGGGCCATTACCCCCTCCTGTCAGACCCCAGTGCTCCCACAATTAACCTTCACACTTATTCAGGGGTAAGTAGGATGAATCCCTCCTAAAAAGAATACACCATTTCGGTTTGTCATAAATTACTCCGGTAATGATAACCGTATTTCTACACATATTTCAATACCTCCGAGGTAATAATTTGCAGGCCTAATCTGAACGATAATGACCTGGATTTAAATGACCTTTATCTGTGACCTCTTCCTCGAGACCATGCCAAGCCAGGAGGTCAATTCGATGCATTCAGATACACTAACTCAATTCGTGTGAATCATGAATTCTTAAATGATGATGGTTTGCCCAGAGACCCTCAATACTCCTGCCGAAGAGTTTTGTTACCCCTAGAGAGGGAATGCCCCAACATTTGCCGACCCCTGACCTGAGGGTTTGGGGCCTCTTGCATCAAAAAACCTAGGTAGGTAAAATTGTTTAACTATTTTTGTAGTTAGCTATCCTACAGTGTTAATTCTTTTGCACTGCAGCTCGTAACGAAACGTTACAAGTACGTGGCTCAAGGTTGTACAGGAAAACCACCTTTTGTTTGATTAACCCGCGCCCTGCTGGGTGGAGGTGTTTGAACACCCCCCCCCCTTGTGGTTTTTCGCGAATTACTCAAAAACGGCGGCGCTCCGCGCCGCCGTTTTAGGTACACCTTATCATACATCAATTATACAAATGTTGTAAAAATTTCAGACTAAGGTCATTCAAGGTCAGGTCACCAGGTCACTTGAAGTGACCTCACCTCATAAAAAGTTTCAATGTCTGTCACAGCTACACCGAGTGACCGATCGCTTTGAAACTTTCAGCGATTGCTAAGAGCAATAGCATGTACAAAATGTGTATCTCAGAATTTTGATATCGATGACCTAAGGTCAGGTCAATTTTGCGACCTCCCCATTATAAGTCAATGGGAGAAAATTCAAATGCGCCTCTTTTGGACGAAAGACATTATAAACACCCCCAAACACCGAATTACAAGTGGTTTAGACACACTGAACATGAAAATGGTGTCCGTGACCCTTGTTTGTGCCCTGAGGTCATCTTAGGTCACGAATGGCATCTTACAGTTTTTCGCAATAACTTTTGATAGAGGCATGCTAGAGCGATGAAAACGCCTTATGTGTGTTCAGCTCGACGATACAGATCGACTGATATGCAACATGACCCTTTCCGGTCAGGTCATGACCTTGACCTGAGGTCAAATTTTCAAGTTGACCTTTCAAGGTCAAGTTATAGTTCATTCGATGTGTCTTGACGAGAGGAACACGATGCCGGTGAAAGGAAGCTCGTACAAGGCTTGGGTCAAAAGTTATTGCAGAAAAACTGTTTCCGAAAAAATCGGCTATTTTTGCAGTTTTTGCCCCCTGCAGGCAAAACCGTTGACGTTAGGTCAAATCTGAGATAATTAATCAGAAAGGGCGTTAACCCGCGCCCCACTGGGGTCTGCGTATAACACGCCCTACTGGGGGGGGGCTATTCATAGCCCCCCCCTCCTAACTCCGAAACTACTGGGCCGATCGTCAAAATTCAAACGGCGTCTGATAGTCCCGGAAAAACTGTCGAGCGAAACCTAATTTCATTGAACTCGAGGTCACCGATGACGTCACAAGTCAGGTCAAAGTAAAAATTATTAGCATTTTGGCTTGTTCACGTTTTGGGCTCTGGCCGCCGTCCTACAAGTCAGATCAGGCTCATTTTTGGTTCACACACTCGTGAACAGATGCTCTAGATACCCTGAGGGTACCAAACTTGTACTTTGATTTTCAGGTCAAGGTCAGGTCATCACAGGTCACGAAAATATTATATCATGCGTCGGTCACGTGACACATGCTTTATGGTCCATTTAGGCCAAATATTTCGAATTTGATGTCGTCTGTGTCATTCGAGGTCATTTTGAGTCGAATTTAGCTTAGGTTAGGTCACTCAGGTCAAAAAAGGTCAAATTTTAAAGTTATAATTTTTCAACAGAAAAGGTATCTATTGGATGCAGTTTGAGCTCAGGAACACGATGGTGCTATTTATATTGGCGTGCGATGTCAAATACGTGGTGAAAAATTGATTTGAAAAAATTAATAATTGTGAATTTTTTTTGCAATAATGCGTATAACTTGGCCATTTTTGAAGATATTTAGCTGAAACTTGCTAGAGTTAGTCATAATAACGCGTTCTATCACATATATTCCGGTTTTTTTCGAAAAGTCAAAAACTTTTTGAAAAAAAAAATGTAAAAATGTAAATCTTGAATTTTCTTATATAAAATTTTCAAAATTTTCAAAATTTCGAAAATCTGAGATAGCAGTTTGATAGCGCAGTCTATTCTGAGTCCTCTCATGCAAAGAAATTGGATCTAGCTTAACCCGGCAGTTGCTGGGGTATTTCGCCACCCACCGTTTGCTGGGGGGGGGCATTAAACGCCCCCAGCCGATAACTCGAGGACCAATAGGCGCAGCGAACCGCACGAGGCGGCAGACGAAAGAGCGCGACGAGACGCTTCAGATGAGTACTTAAAAGTTGAATTTTGAGGTCACAGGTCGGGTCAAGGTCAGGTCAAACACCTGAAATCGGGCTTTCAGTAGCATGGACTTCAGGACTTCGCAATGGGCGCCTCTCGTCATAAACTCTGTCAAAACGGTGCACAATCCATCATATAAGGCCTACAAGCGTGTCAGCTCCATGTAGGGGACAGTCAAGCATAAGTCAGGGTCAAGGTCAGGTCAACCGGGTAGGCACATATCCCCGAAAATCAAAACTGATATTCGCAGCCTGTGACACATGTTTTATAGGTAATTTGGGGCGTAGAACACGATGGTGACATTCATTTTATCATATGTGTACGTGTTTGGCTCAAAAAGTTCAATTTAAGAAATGCATGTATCATGGTCTTGAAGTAGTCACGAAAAATTGCCAAGATTCAGTTCAAGATTATGGAAAATGCGGAACGATAATCAATAATCGAAGATAGCCATTTGATTGATCTTGGTATTGGCAGTCTAATGGCGTTTACAGCATGTCTGTATGTCTATTCTGTGATTTTATATGATTTTTTGAACATATGCCGTTTTTGGTCGAAAACTCAGAAATCATGACGTCACTAAAACCTCGATATCTCAAAAAGTTTTCGACCGATTTTTTTTAAACTTCGTCACAATAAACTTCAATCAATTCCCTACAGGTACCCGAAATTTGGCGCGCCTGCGGCGCGCCGTTTTTATGCTATGGCCCGGAGAAAAAAGTGGGGGCGTTTAACGCCCCCCCCAGCAACTCGTGGGTTAACCCGCGCCCCGTAGGGGGGGGGCCGAAACGGCCCCCCCCCTGTCCTTTTCGGTCGATATCTCCTAAACGGCTGGAGATATCGCCACCAAACTTTCAGGACCCCTCCGGGCATCAATTTTACACATTGTGACCAAAAATTTTTCCAGAGGCTGTGATAGGTTGGCCACAAATGACGTCAGAGTGACGTCATGTTCTGTCATTTTCGACCGAAAAAAGACCTTCGCGAGAAGACCTGTCAGGCCTACAGCTTTGAAGATACAGAAAAATGATCAAGACATAAAAAGTGTAGAATTAACAGGGCTACAAAACTGCTATCTCGGATTTTTGAAATTTTTGAGTTTTGATCCCCAAAAATCAAAAAAGCATTTTTTTAGATATATTAGCCAAAAAATCCAAAAAGTTTTTTGAGTTTCGAAAAAAACCGGAATATATGTGATAGTACCTACCATCTTCTATCTACATACCAAATTTCAGATCGATACCTCGTTTTTTGGCCAAGTTATAGCGAAAAAACTGTTCAAAAATGATGACGTCAAATTTTCAAACTCAATTTTTGGCAATTCTAGAACTCGTAGAGCAAAACAAAGACCACCATTAGACTCCCTGTGACGAGCTGCATCGAATGGATACCCATTTTATGCAAAAATATCAACTTTGAAATTTGACCTAATTTGACCTGACCTTGACCTGACCTTCACCAAAACGTGACCTAGGCTGGCCCCAAAGGCTGCCTAACCCACATAATCGCATTTGTCATGTAAAATGGACCATAAAACATGTATCACACGACACATTCATATTGTGACCCCCGGTGACCTGACCTCGCTGTGACCTGACCTGGTATCAGTGACCTCAGATAGCAAAGTATGTGTTTGACGAACAATATGCCATCGATGGTTTTCAATAAATTACCAATTTACTCGATTTCACAGCACATTTCTTGAATTGCCTGTGAACGGTGAAAATCTGACATTTGACCTGACCTGTGACGTCATCGGTTTGACCTAGGTCAATGAAATTTGGTCACAAGGTAGTTCCCGGGTAGGGCTATCAAACGCCGTTTGAATTTTGAAAATCGGCCGGTAACTTTCCGAGATCTTAGGGGGGGCCGAAACGGCCCCCCCCTACGGGTGGTAGGGTCCGCCGGTAGCCCTACGGGGCGCGGGTTAACCCTATTCCTGGCGGGGGGGCCTCAGGAGCCCCCCTGAGGTTTTTTGGTTATTTCTCCCAAACGCGTTGAGCTAGGAAGCTCAAATTTTCTGACTTTTCCTAAAAGGCTTCTACGCAACATGTCTGAAAATTTTGAGTTGATCTGACCTCAGGTCAGGTCACCAGAGGCGGTTTGGTGACCCTACCTCAGAAAAGTTTGCAATCACGCCAGAGCTAGAGTTTTTGACCGATCAATTTCTTCTCTTCAGGCTTTAGTTAGGGTACCAGTATGTGCAATTTGTATATCTCGGAATTTTGATATCGGTGACCTAAGGTCAGGTCAGTTTCGCGACCTCCCCATTATAAGTCAATGGGGGAAAAATCAACTCCCTGTTTTTACCACTAAAACGGGTCGGAATGGCCCCATATACCATACATGACTTCATATACGATCAACCTTCACTACCTTGAGGTCTGTTTTGCTGTTGGGCAGCTGTGAGGTCATGTGACGTCATCAAAGGTCACCAAAGGTTTTTGGCCAATAACTCCGTCCAGGAACAAGATACAGACGCGTGGATGGTCTCATTGTGTTCAGCTCGTCAAGACGCATCGAATGATATACATGATGACCTCGAGGTCACGTGACCTGAGGTCAACCTTTGACCTTGACCTTTCGAGATCAACATATATATCTTTCGATGCGGATTGACGAGAGGATCACGATGATGCCCTTAGTTTGTTCTTATCTTGACTAATTCGAAAGTTATTCGAGAAAAACTCTCTCCATATCTAGCGCCGCCATTTTGACTTTTTCGACCCCTGTGACGTCATCTTTGACCTGACCTGAAAATGACCTTAGTAAAAATTGTAGACCTTGTCCATGCGTATCCGATGCAATTAACCGCTTGTCGCTATCTTGCTTCGTTCTCGAGATCTCAGGGGGGGGGCCGAATCGGCCCCCCCCCCCCCGCCAGTTTCTTGTCCCGGCGGAGCCCGCCAGGAATAGGGGAGCCCTTGGGAGCGATTGCCGTGGTTCGATGTTTTGCGTCAAAATCGACCGAACATGACGTCACTCTGACGTCATTTCCGGCCGACCTATGGTAGCTACGAAGTTCAAATTTTGACACAAGGTGTCAAATGGATGCAGCCGAAGGTACTGAAAGTTTGGCGTCGATACGTCAAGCGGTTTGGAAGTTATTGCAGAAAAACGGGAGGGGGGCTATAAATAGCCCCCCCAGTGGGACGCGGGTTAATAGGGCTATCGAATGCACTTTTCCGCGGCGCTGTAGCTCTATTGGTTCCCGAGTTATGCGTTGGCTTCTTTGAAATTTTCGACATTCGACCTGGAAATCGGCGAAATTTTGCCTTCAATGACCTCTGGTGACCTGACCTTTGACCTGACCAAAAAATTGACCAAAGTGATTTCGTCATTATTTTTTACGCTCTTTCGAACGCCGCCTACTGCGTCTCGCTACGTGGCCCAGGAGCCGAGTTACAAGGGGGGGGGGTGTTCAAACACCCCCCAGCAGGGCGTGGAAATCCAGGACCCCCAGTCGGGCGCGGGTTAAGTATATCAAGAAAATTATTGTTAAAATGCGTTTTAACCTACGTCACCAGCTCAAGCTACGTTTCCTCGAAGACGTTTGTTAAATCGCAATAGAAATTGATGTGCGGTGCGACGTGAGACCGCACGGCTGTGCTGGGTCCCGTTTCAGCCGACCGCCAAACGCTGTACCAAATTTGGGCGCCATCGGTCTCGCCCTTCTGAGGCGAACGATCTTGTAGTTTCGATGTAAAACACTTTTCCCATTCGATCTGTCTTTCTAAGAAAAAATGTCACCAAAAAGCATCACTCGACGATAACATAATTTAAATTATGTACAAACCCCTCCCCCGGGGGAATACGGCAGGGATCATAGCATCGTCCAAACGCTCGGGGTACCTTTGTGCTGACCTTTGTGGTTTGCCCTTCAGGCTTCAACCATCTCTCGTGTGGTGTCGGATAGCTAGCTTGGAGTGCAATCGGTCATCTATGGAAATGTAGAAAACGGGGCCTGCAGTGCAGACAAGTGCAGGAACACCCCAACTGTGACACATGTCGTGGAAATATTTTACTCAGTAGGTGTCCAATGAAAGTACTATGTCTGCATTATCGGCGCAAAAGGTCTTGAGTTGTAATCGGGTTTATTATGAGTTGACAACCTTGATTTTCAATGTGACACGTCGCATGATGGTCATTCAGAAACATACAACTTTGACTGATACAAGGCCGAGCGACTGCACGGCAGATAGACACAGAGGTCAAAAAAACTTATTTTGTGTCACCAACAAAATTTTTCAACCCTCTTTGTGTCCCCTGTCCCCGGAGGCCGGATAAGTGTTGCACTAGGGTGGTAAAATTGGAAAAAATTCTAGGATTCATCAGGCCAATGTTAATGTTAGTGTCGCCAATGTTAGTGTACCTGGATAATGTATTATTACAGTGTCCCAAAATTTGTTGATTTGGGTGGGAAATACTGAGATTCATTTGCTACTCTCATCACCAATTTCTAAGAGCAATTAACCACTCTCAGCCAAGAACACCTTGTTACCTCAAAACGCAGTTCAGGTGTGGTGGACTTGGACAGGTGGACAAGTGTGGTGGACTGAGTTGTGTGGATACTTGGAGTTGGTTTATGATCATAGATACTCATGGATAAAAATAAATGCTATTGATCTTTTCTCACTCTTTTTGTATCTAATCTAACCAGCAGTTTCCACCCTCTGCCCCTTTTGGTGGATAATATCCCCCTCTGACACCCCAGCCAAAACTCAACTTTGGGACACTGAATGCATGTGTAACTTATCTTGTGCAGATGCATTGAATTGCTGACATTCTTTTTTACATTTTTCCATAATACTGAGAAGGTATAGATAGGCTGTAGGCTGGTAGGTAATAGGTGGTAGGGTAGAAAGTAAGATTAGGTTAGGTAATGATAATGTTTTTCTTTCATTCAGACTTCTTAAACACTTTACGCAAGAGTAAAAGAGTAGAAGTCGGAATGAAGGAAAAACAATTAAGCCTGAACCAAACTCACATAACTACTAACCTACAACCTACCTACAACATACCAACACAAAACAGAAAACCTACCAGCCTACAACCTTCCAGTTTACAGCCTACATACCAACCTACATTTTTTCTGAGTCCTTGGACTGGTATACTTTTACCAGCTAATGAAAATTGAAATTCCTGCTCTTCTAGGGCTCAACAAATTAAAATCAAAATGAGAGTTGTGTCAATATTAATAAAAACATCTATTCATTGACAACTTTGGCAAGTGTTTCAAAATCAGGCAACAAATCCACACAGCCTTGCTGGCTAGCGTTGTTATATCCAACTTACAAGTACCTAAACCAGCAAAATTAGACAACCCAAGATTCCTTACTTCCAGTGTTATGTCCTGCCTTGCTTAAAACAGAAAAAATCATAACCACAATACAACTCAGCTTTCATCACGGCGCCAGTCCCTTTCTTGAAGGCATTCAAACTTGTTTGAAAATTGGACAAGCACTGAGCGCTACTCGCAACTCCTGTTTTGCTACGTGTTCATGATCACGGTGTACCTCTCATAGACGTGCGCCAAAAAGGCCCGCTCAAAATCTTTGATGCGTTGGCTCCTGGGGCCTACAAAATCCACAGTGAAGGCATGGATGAAGGCTGGGGCGTCAGCTCAGCGTTGTCCCCTCGTGTCACCAGGGGTGTCGTTTTGTATAGGCCTGGTAGGGCCCAAGCCCTACCAATGTTTATTTGGGCCCTACCAATATTCCCTGAGCCCTACCAATATTTGTCAGCCATCACTTGGCAAAATGGAAAACGAAATAAAAAGCAATTAACCGCATCTACATCTAAGGATCTAACTACGGTAAGCACATGTAGCTGGAAATGAGGCGTCGTGTCATGGGCTCAAGTTCTTGGTTGATACCAAGAGGCTCGAAACACCAATGGTTTTAGACGGCTCATGGCTACCTCTGACCGTCACACGACACACACCGTGCGACGGCCCATAATAAATCCAGGTCCGTTAACAAAACCAGCCTCTGAGGGCCCTAGCCGACTTCGGAGGGTGCCGCAATGCTCCAGAATAGGGCATAGGGGTTGGAGTAGGTCCTACACCGTGGTCCCCGAGGGTTCAGCACCAGGTTCTTTCCGCATCAGATCACGAAAACTCAAACTCATAATCTGACTCTCATCCTTTTATTTTAGCCAGGTCTTTCTAACTATCGTAATGTTTCGAGATCTCGTTAGTTGTCGAGCCCTTCACTCAGCGTGGGCCTTCAAAGCCTTCCCTGGGCCCTTTCAGCGCAACCATCCCTTTTAGTCGGCGCGGGCCTGGCCTCTCAGACTAGCGTGTGTTCCGCTGACTGTGATAGTGGCACTATCACAGTCACACTGTCATAGTGCCTTTATAACTGCGCGTTTGGTGCATCGGGTCTAGTGAGGGCGTAAATTTCTACTTTTTTTTAGATTTTAGTTTGTTTTGTCAGTGACCAAGGTGGAAAAATATGTGACCGAAATCCGATAAGAAAGGCAGATTTGGGGTACGGGGACCCGCAGTTGCTACTGTACACGAACCCCAACTCTAGCCGTCTGTCCTGTCCAGTAACAACCGATAACATTGATATCGACTGCCGGTCCCTATACAAGAGCAGCTGAGGTTTTCTGTGCGTGCCCTCTGACAGCTTGTTTTTGTTCCCTGTGAGTGTGCTGGGACAATTTACTCAGGGTCGCTGTACAGTAGCAACTGCGGGTCCCCGTACCCTAGCTTGGTAAGCCCTCGTCACATATGGTCGTCCGCCGCCGGCGCCTTGGGCCCTACCAATCATTTTCGGAAAACGACACCCCTGCGTGTCACCAGCATCCGATTGGTTCGCTCAGGGTTATTCTCGCCGCGGATTGGCTGGTTAGTCTGTTCGCTAGCAGTGTGCGAAAACGCCGTCAACAAATGCGACGCACTGCGTTCACCATTTTCATGACTTTGTCACCAAATGTCTCTGGTGCTTGTCAGCTTCTGTCGCCTACAATGTAAGCGAGTAGGAAGTTTTTTTTTTACCTCTGGCATCGACAGTCCCGGCCATCAATGCCATGGAACACCCGACTACTCCGAACGGAAACCTGTCAAAGAGCTGTTTTGCTTAAATAAATTAATAGGAATTGAAAATGTTATCATTCGAAGGAGCGCAGAGCTTCGCTTTTCTAGCCACTGTAACCATGTGATCGACGCTGGAATCATTGATCAATTATCGCCACCTGATCGTCTATTTCGCATTATACCTAGATCCCTCGAGAAAAATACGCGTAACTAGGTAGTTTGCATCCTTCAAGACAATAACTGAACGGCCAGCTAGTTTGCAGTGTAACTAGTTAGTTTGGAAACTACATGGCTGGTCAGGATAAAATAATTGAGCGCCTAGCTAGTTTGCAGCGCACTTAGTTTGCAAACTATCTGGCCGGTCAGGTAAGCTGCAGTGTAAACAAGGTACATTACTAACTTCCGGATTTCGCATGTTGTCTGTAACGCGATGATCATTACGCATTGCTTTCCACCAAGAGAGCAATACTAATTCTTTGCTAGGCGTTATTTGCAGTAACAAAACATGCCCCAGCTTGTGTCACACGTGACACGACATTCGCGATTTTCACATTCCAATGCATCTCTAAATTACGTGACTCTACCGTCTCTTGCGACGTTATTGGACATTTTACCACGTGTCTTTTTTGCAGGTTTGCAGGCGCATTCTCCTCCTAACGCACAAAATATGGAGACTTTTCTGATCCAGAGAAAGCATGGCCCCGGCCATTATGTGGATGGAACTGCTGGAACTGGAACGCTGCTCTCCAGTAAGTGGGGAATACTGGGGAAAACTTGGGGAATGCTGGTGAATGACTAACACCGTAACGCTAGTATCTAGTGAGTGGGGAATCTAGTGAAATGGGGAATATGGTGTACGACTAACACCGAGACGCTGCTGTCTAGTGAGTGGAAATATTGGGGAAAATTCGGGAATAGGTCAGTATCCTGTATCTAACCCCCCTCCCCCTCTCCCCAGGTCAGTGTCCTGTATCTGACCCCCCTCTCTGCCCCCCCCCCAGGTCAGTGTCCTGTATCTGACCCCCCTCTCCCCAGGTCAGTGTCTTGTATCTGACCCCCCCTCTCTGCCCCAGGTCAGTGTCCTGTATCTGACCCCCTCCCCAGGTCAGTATCCTGTATCTGACCCCCTCTCTGCCCCCAGGTCGTCCCGGTCAGTGCCCGGTGGTGGACCAGTCGCGGTGCCCCCCTCTGCCCAGCGGGCCCCTGCCCCCGTCCTGCAGTAACGACTACCAGTGTCGAGAGCCCACCACAAAGTGCTGCTACGACCCCTGCCTCACGGTCAGCAAGTGCGTTCGGCCCGTCGGAATATAAACGATTCTCACCCTTATTGGAAAACTGATAGAATGTCGAAAAACGGAGGTAGAATTGAATATACCGCTATCTGTCGCGTTGAGCTGGCCTTAACAATGAGAACTGATAGCATTTGTATATTTTAGACGGAGACTATATCTTGTATGCATTAGGACGATAGGTTATCTACTGAAGCATGTCAGCAATGTCGAATAATACGTACTGCGATTTGGAAATAATTAGACGTTTTCAACACCTTAGCTTATTCGAGACAAGTGTATCAAAACCTGTATGGAACCGAAACTGAAGTACCGTGACATCTTGTAACCACTTTATTTGCCGCATAAATAAACAACAGTGGCTTGTATGTGTCTGTGTTTATTTCAGTAAATGAACTCGAAATGAAATGACGCCACGATTTGTACAATTATTCAATCCTTATGTGCCTAAAATGCTTTAGGTTTATTATGTTGTTTTTTTCGCTGCATCAGCCAGCTTTTTTAAACGAAGACTTTTCGTAGAATCAGGTCTTGGGACCGCTTGCAACCTGAATCAAAGCGCACATTTTATATGGAAGAAAAGTAAACTATTTTCGTTCGAACAAAAGCTTAGAGCTGGAATTGGGACTAGTACATGTTTATTGGGTTCTCCGAGATATCGTAAAATACTTGAAGTGAATTTTGTTTTGTTTTTATATGCACATTAGTTACATAGTACATCGTTAGCATGACTGTGATTTGTGTCCGCATGCGACCCATTCGTGCAGTTTTCTTTTTTTTTGGGGGGGGGGGCCTTTCGGTCCAATTAGACCATTTCAGAGCCGGGAGGATGATAGGATATAGGGGGAGACATTGGTCTGGGCAGGCACCCTAGTGAGTCGCCGGGGCTGAGCCCGTCCAGAGAACAGGCCACCCAGCCCCAAGGTACTCACTGCACCCGGCTACGGGGTGCGCTCCCTCGGGAGCAGCGGTGCCGCTCTAAGCGAGCAGCCCGCATCAAGATAAAGTTGCCTGTCCAGCCCGGAGGGGGTTGTAGTGAGGAGGAGAAGGATTTCTGTATCCTGAGGATGGAAACACGGAACGGTGCATTGGTGCAGCACCATGACCATTTTAAATGCACCAGGTAGGCCACCTTTCTCCAGGCTATTGGACCATTCTCTGTTTTTGTATCAGGACTATCTCCAGCCTCTGTGCTAGATCAGATCAGTCGGGGTGAGCACTGTCATATTGACCACAACCCAGCAGAAACCGGTCCGTCCAAACCGCGCGGGGTCAGAGGGTCACGTGACCCACTGGAAAGAGGCGAACCGGGGTCACGTGATCCACTACAGTGAGGTGCACTGAGGTCACGCGAGCCACTGCAGTGCAGGTGCACCGGGGTCACGTTATCCACTGGAGTGAAGCGCACCGGGGTGGGTGGGCCTGTGTTATACAGAAATATACGATTCCATGGAAGGGTGTGTAATGTGTATTGTGTATTACATCTAATATAATGTGTAAACAATTGAGCTAGTCGATGGTCTGGTAGCACACCCAAAACTACTCGCCTAATGCAGGTATGATGAGGTGTTCGCAGTTTAAATGTCACATATAAATTCATGTGGTGGTTGCTAAGGCTTCTGAAAATGAGCATAGTTTGTTCCTTCAGGATTCGAGCTCATTAATACGCCTCGATTTTTATTATTCGACATTAATGTCACTAAGACTTAACCCGCGCACCAACGGGGGGCGGATATCCGCCCCCCCCCTGAGGTTTTTCGCGGATAGCGGGAAAACCGCGGCGCGCAGCGCCGCGAAATTTGGTACGACTATTCTCTTATCAATTTTACACATGGTGTGCAAGTTTGAACCTCCTAACGTTCAAGGTCAGGTCACCAGGTCACTTTGAATGACCCAACCTCAAGTCACTTTTTTGCAACTTTGTCACCGTGCCAGAGCTACAGTAGATGTCGGAGGCCTTTGAAAGTCGCAGGATGTTATTAGGTCATTAGTAGCTACAATTTTTATATCTCGGAATTTTGATGTCGGTGACCTAAGGTCAGGTCAATTTCGCGACCTCCCCATTATAAGTCAATGGGGGAAAATCAAATTCTTGTTTTTACCACTAAAACGGGTCGGAATGGCCCCATATACCATACATGACTTCATATACGATCAACCTTCACTACCTTGAGGTCTGTTTTGCTGTTGGGCAGCTGTAAGGTCATGTGACGTCATCAAAGGTCACCAAAGGTTTTTTGCCAATAACTCCGTACAGAAACAAGATACAGCCGTGCGGATGGTCTCATTGTGTTCAGCTCGTCAAGACGCATCGAATGATATACATGATGACCTCGAGGTCACGTGACCTGAGGTCAACCTTTGACCTTGACCTTTCGAGGTCAACATATATATCATTCGATGCGGAGTGACGAGAGGATCACGTTGATGCCCTTAGTTTGTTCCTATCTTGACTAATTCGAAAGTTATTCGAGAAAAACTCGCCATATCTAGCGCCGCCATTTTGACTTTTTCGACCCCTGTGACGTCATCTTTGACCTGACCTGAAAATGACCTCTGTAAAAATTGTAGACCTTGTCCGTGCGTATCCGATGTCGTTTACCGCTTGTCGCTATCTTGCTTCGTTCTCGAGATCTCAGGGGGGGGCGGTCATCCGCCCCCCCCCCCCGTCGGTGCGAAGTTGGCGCAGACCCCCGTCGGTGCGCGGGGTTTTAAGGTTAGGTATGCGGTAGGTAATGGTATGCCCAGCAAACAAGAACCCAAATATGTTTCATAGCGAAAATATATTATATTTCCAGGTATGTGACACTGAACATACCTACAAATGCATTGCATATAAAAAGCACTTAATTTTCCAGCAAAAAGAAACAAGCAGAACAAGACATACACAAACGTAAGCAGCTAGCACGCTAATCGAAGTAGCCTTGGGCCTGCTCAGTGCTCAAAACTCATATCATGTATATTCATACACAATATTATAAATAACAGATCATGCAGATCTTACGCTAACTATGACAATAGGTATACATACTGTATGGTATATTTGTTCGCATAACAATGATATAATTGTGTCCAGTTGCAACACCGGCAGGCAGCAGTTGTCCGTTCAGTTCAGGGGACATTGCAGGAAATGTTCCACCAGTACTGAATATACGAGCAAGATAAGCATATGATAAAATACATACACGATAGGGGTGTGCTAATAAGAAATAAGAAGGCAGGATAAAATACATAGCTATTGAATAGTGAATTCAGAGTAATGCATGAATATAACCTTTCGCTATACGCACATTTGTGAATACGTCGTGTAAAACAGGTCGTATTTTACCGGTCTATAATGTGAAACTGGATGGTAAAATTGAAAAAAAAAAACATGGTGACGTGTGCACATGACACTTAGACTTCAGAGTATGGCATGGGAGCACTCAACGGCTCGCAATTCACCCAATTTTGCAAACTAACTGTTATTAATGAGCATGACAAAATGTAGAGGAAAAGTCATAGCCAAGTCAGCTACTTTAACCCTCGCCGGCCGAGGGGGGGGGGGGGCGGGTGCCGCCCCCCCCCCATAGGGTTTTTTTCGCGATAGCTCCGAACACGCTGGCGATAGAGAGCTGAAACTTGGCATACCTGACCTTTGATCCAAGCCGGATCTTTTGACACCAACCGCATTTTTGGGTCAGGTCAGGTCACTGACCTATGACGTCATAAGTGAACCTCTGCACGGTCTTCAGATGTCGCAACTTCGCAACGCCCTCACTGCCAGAGGAGATGTCACAGGGAAATGAAACTTGCAGGATCTAGTATCCATTATGAGTCCCACAACTTGTATATCTCGGATTTTTCCTAAAGGTCATATGAGGTCAGGTCATTTTCGTGACCTCACCATTATAAGTCAATGGGGAAAAATGAAAACTGCTATTCTGGCGCCGGGAACGATCTCCAACTATCTCAAGCACACAGAATCGTGATTTGATGCACTCCTTGCAAGGTTAGATGCGTCACTTTTGCAATGTTGACCTTGCGTGACGTCATTTATGACGTCATCAAGGTCAAATTAGTTTTTCGTCAATAACTTTTATTTATTTATTTTTTTATTTATTTATTTGCGTACGGTCTCCATGTGATGGCTTTTCAGACCGCGCATGTACGGATTTGTAAACACAAATACTACATTTAACATTGCCCATTACACATCATGAATGCATGCATGCATAGTCATTAGTCACACACGGCTACCCGTTACGACTGGCGTTCCAGTGGGCCGTTGCACGGTAGTTGAAGAAACGCTTTGCGAGTTCCGTACGCACGCGGGGCAATTGTAGAAGTCCAGCTGAAGTAGAACGGGTACCTCTATCAGATACATCGTGCCGGTAAACAAGCGACTCTTGTAGGATCTGTGGTGCATGTTGGTGGCTCATCAGTCTGCTGATGAACGACATGTCTCTCTTGCTTATCAAATCGTCAATGGTGGACCAACCAAGCGATGCCAGGAGTGGTGAGACATGCTCTGACTTCCGGCTGCAGAAGATGATACGGGCACAATGATTAATCACACGCTGAATGCGACGCTTCTGGGTGATACCACATCCACCCCAGACGCTCAAACAGTATAAAATGTGCGGAAAAATAAGCGCCTCTATCAGAAATGTTTTAACTTCAGCTGATAGACCACGACAGAATTTTGATAGCCCATGAAGTGTTGCATAGCACCGTTTCACTACAAGAGAAACTTGCGCTTTCCATGATAAGTGTTCGTCAATGTCCAACCCTAGAATTCTTGCTGAAGGGGAAGGACGCAAGATAACACTGTCTAAGTCAACAGAGAACTCTTCAATCTGACGACGCTGGCGTGTCTTAAACAATATGATTTCTGTTTTCTTCGGATTAATTTTAAGACTATTGTTGACGAACCAGGACTGCGCTTCACTGAGGGTGTTCGCCACCCGCGCCTGCAGAGTAGCTAGGTCGGCACTGGAGTGAGCATGCAGAAACTGGACGTCATCTGCGTACATGACGACTTCAGCATCGCTTATGTACTCTGCAAAGTCATTTGCGTACAGCAAGTAGAGTACAGGTCCGAGCAAGGACCCTTGCACCACACCGTGGGTTACATGGGCAAGAGAACCTTCATGAACTCTCTGTTTGCGACCGCTTAACCAATCTTGAAACCAATGCGTGTCAACCCCATACCAGCCAAGCTTATTTAGGAGACGGTGATGGGGGACGCTATCAAAGGCTTTGGACGTATCTACTGTCGCCAAGCAAGTGACTTGTTTCAAATCTAAGCTTTGAACAATAAAGCTGACAGTATGCATCATTGCGCACTCTGTTGAGTGTCCTGGGCGAAAACCATACTGGCGGTCACTGAGAATGTGGTGAGCCATTAAATAGTCCATGAGTTGATTGCACACCACTCTCTCAGTCAGCTTCGCTACAGTGGGTAGTATTGATATTGGTCTGTAATTATTTGGATCGGAGCGTGATCCTGACTTGTGGAGTGGTAGAACTCTTGCGATTTTCCAGACAGCAGGCAGCAAACCGGATCCGAGTGAAGAATTGACAACATGCAGCAGTATGAGACCAATCACCGAAAAAGTCATACGAATCATCTGGATAGTAATTCCATCATCCCCAGATGCCTTTGAGTCTGACATTTGTCTCAGTGCAGTGCTTAGCTCAGTTAGTGTTGCTGGACGCACACGGAAGGCTCCACTCACGACACACCGTGGGCGGGGTTCATCTGGGGTGCGTCCCTCTCTCTGAGTCTCTGTCTCAGCGGCCACCCGAGGGCCGCAGCTGGCGAAGTGGTTGTTCAGCTGGTCTGCCATCTCGTGGCTGGTGGTGTCCACGGGATCGGCGTTCTTCTTTGATGAGAGGAAAAACTGTTGCAGACCCTTCCATGCTGAGCCTCGTGAGTCTGTTAGGGAGCTTGCGAAGAAAGACGAGCGTGCTTGCTGGAAATCTTTCTTAACAGCGTTTCTTCTGTCTCGAAATGCCGCTTGGTTCTGTGGCGATGGGTCTCGTTGATAGGCCGCTCGCGCCTCGTCTCGAGCACGCATTGAGTCGCGCAGCTGTGCGTTGTTGACAAGCCAAGGACAGGGGGAGTGACGAGGTCTTACTTCGGTCACCGGCATGTGCTTGTCAATTATAGGAGACCAAATTGACAGCCACTCGGACCACTTCTCATTCATGTCTGAGGCGTAAAACACACCACTCCAGTCGGCCGACATCAGCTCAAGGCAGAGATCGTCAACTGACAGAGATCTCGTTGAACGGATGGTGACCGCGGGTCGCGGTTGCTTCTGACGGTCAGTTGAAATCTGAGTAATGATTAGATTATGGTCGCTACAGCTGTTTGGAATCACCATGGCAGTCGGAGTCCCATCCTCTGTAGCTGGTACCAAGATGTGGTCGATCAGAGTTCCCGGACTGCCGTTCTCCGTCTGGCAAGGTCTTGTCGGCCGCGTTACTATTTGCTTGAGGCCAAAATCGTGTAGCATTTGCTTATAATGCTCCACTCCAGGCTTCTGCGGACTCAGTAAGTCAAAGTTCATGTCGCCAAGAACAAAAATCTTCCGTCCCAAGCTGTGCAGGTGAAGCAGTTGATCGTGCAGGTCGTCGGTGGCGGCAGCGGGGGCGGCTGGAGGCCGATAAACAGCACCGATCACCACCGAATGGCCGCCGCCCAGGCTCAGCCATAGGCTCTCCAGCGGCGAGCCGGCTGACGGCACGTTCAGCGTCTCCGCGCGCAGATTGGACCTGTACAAAATGCAGATACCGCCACCTCGCACGCTCCGGCCATCAGCAGCCGGACGGTCAGCTCTGGCTACCTTGTATCCGGGGAAGATCAGGAATCGGGAGTCAAAATCTGGCTGTAGCCATGTTTCTGTGACGCACATTATATCAATGCCATTATCCATTAGTAAAATGTTGACGTCGTCTAATGATGGCACAAGTGACCGGACATTTAAATGTGCCAGTCTGAGCTTCTTGCCAGCTGAAAGCTTCGATCTACAGGTTTGCTTTGCATTCGATTCCGACGGGGCCAAGTTCTGTGCAGCTAACGAAAGATCACGAGCGACTAATCTAAAAAACCGTCCACTTCGCTGAGGAGCAGTTGTGTCACGTTTCTGGCTCCTTCCCAGGTGTATTGCACTCCGGTCCTGTTGATCCCGTTGTGCATGCACTCACTCAGCCGATACCGGAGGTCTAAAAATCTTGCTCCATTGGCGTCACACAGCGCTTGAAGTCGGTCGTTCACGAGGCGTGCTGTATCTGCCGCCTGCTGGCCTGCATCACGCCTTTCAGCGACGGAGCAGACAACCACATCACGTGTGTTCGGCTGCATCTTGGCCACACTGATTGTCTGGACAAATCCTACCAGGACATTGTCTACAGTGGAGTTCAGTATGTCCTTTTCCCCGAAGTGAAGGACGACATCAACTGCTTCCGCGTTTGTTTTTCTGATGGCCAAGGGAAGCTTTTGACTGATGTCAGCACAGCGGGATTCTTCGGCTGCTGAGAAGATAACACTATCTTCGAAGCGGAATTCCTCTTGTGCTGCGTTACGGACCCGCCGGACGTTGTCTCCGCCGATCAGCACCGCTCCGCTGGAGAAAGCCTTGCGCTTCTTAGCCCGTTTGTTCGTCACTTTGGTCCAGCCGCCGTCTTCAGGGAGTTTTTCCGCTTTGTCGTTCTTCGTTTTGCGTTGCTGTGTTTGGTCGAGTAAATCGCCAGTCACATGCTCCTCATCTTGGGAACGGTGAACTTGTATAGCATCATCGGGCGCTTGGCTTCCATTTTGCAGTGCCCCATTTCGAAGGAGTTCCTCCATGTTCTTAACACGATTCCCCAGCCGTTCGATCTCATCACTTACGTTGCGAATCATGGTGTTCATATCTGATGCCATGACACTTCCAAGCTTCTGCATTTCTGTTGCAACACGGCGTTCAACTTCTGTAGAAATAATTTCTTTCAACTCTGACATCTTGAAAACAAGAGTACAGTCCTTCATAATAGCGTTTGCAACTCCGCGGAAATTGCGTGAATGACTCACGTTCTTTGACAGAACAAAATTCAAGAAGGATGAGCTAGGCAAAGAATCACGAAATTAGGCCAAAAACCACAAATATTATCTTGATATTATTCGTAAATACTTTGGTTTTAACTTCCAGTCTTCCGGCCTCTGATCAAAAATTAAATCTGCTATTTAATGAGATACAGCACCACTATTAACTCTCACTAATACCGCACAAAAATACAGGAGAATTAGGAACGGTCCGACCAATCCAAAAAACGTAGGATTCAAACTCTTGATCAAATTGAGCTAGCGAGTCGGGAAAGGCACCAATGGACTCAGGAAGGCCTGCCGAATCGAATGATATGCGACATGACCTCTTTCGACCAACTTCGTGACCTGGGGGTGCTGACCTGACCTTGACCTGAGGTCAACACCCCAAGTTGACCTGACCCGGACACAAAGTATACCATTCGACGCGCCTGAGCGAGGCGAACACGATGCTGCCAAAATCGGCGCCCGCGGCCGTTTTTTGCGAAGTTATTCACCAAAAACTGAACCGTACCCTGAGGCACTTGACCTGACCTCAGAGGTCACCGGATGACCTAGGACCTTAAAATCGGGTACCAATCTCTGCGTCTCGTAACGGCGCACACGCTCGTTTTTTCCGCGACGCGCTAGCTCCACCAGGGGCGAAACGGCGAGGGGGGGGGGTCGTACCCGCCCCCCCCCCCCTCGGCCGGCGCGTATGTAGAAAACCAATAGGTCCGGCGAGGGTTAAAACACCTGCACCCATGCAGTCAGACCTTTTGACAGGAGACATATAACTATGTATAACAACTTAACATTGAATCGATTGACTACCATTGAATCGATTTTGAGGTTGATAGCTCAAAATTTCTTTGAGCCAGAGGACCTCACGTCAAAACGGTTTTCCGCCCCCAGCACGTGCAGCCTGCACCCCTCGCAGACGGTGACCCCCCTGGAAACTGGTTCAAGGTGTTACCGATGTGTCCCGCCAGTGTGGCTTTGCCCGTGACCTCGGATTGACCTGTAGCCTTGACAAAAAATTTCGTGTCACCGAAACTTGTAACTTGAAACTTGTAACTTGTAACTTGAAACTTGTAACTTGAAACTTGAAACCCACGACTACGACACACCATCAGCATCCCACTCTTTTGCCGGACACCAAGACATACCATCATCACCCTCAAAATCCATCAGCTCAATCTCTACTCGCCTTATAATGTATAGAAAGATATATGAGGAAATGAGGGCAAGTTTTGTGCTACAAGATGTCGATCTGAGCCGCGACCCTCTGGCGGACCCAGACCTGGCTCCATACCTCATGCGCGGTGTTACTCAGTGTCCTGACTTATCGTGTCTAGCTCAGCCTTAGCTTTAGTTATCTGTGCATATTTGTATACCTATTTGAGGTGCATGTTTGTACTGTTTTCTTTGTTTGAATACACTCGCTGGCTTCAAAAAAAAAAAAAACTTAACATTGTTTTATAAGAAATGATTGATCAGATCAGATCGTGTCAAAAAGGTGATATTTCTTTCTTCTTTAGTGATGTGACAATAGCTGTGGCAAAAACAAAACGATGATGCACAGTCCACCATGGAGTGGTAATGCAATAACTAGCAATACCTATTACCTACCGGCTACCACAGCAACAACGCGAATAATTTCTTTGCACAATGACATTCCAATAACAACATCCTACCAAACACATCACACAAGTCGAAAAATTAACAAAGTAACTTAAAAATTCATACGATAACGGAAACACTTTCTAGCACGGTCATTGAATAAAATTATTTAAAAAAAATAACGTCTTCCATCATTTGTAACACTCAGTACGCATAATAACGGAGACATCGGTCACCTCTAACACTAGAGATTAACGACTCGATAAATGGATTTCTAACATCACACTAATCGTGAGCGATAAATTACTTCATCGATTTATTTGTAAAACTTAACGGTTTCGTCTTAAATGAGGCTTTAATATCGCGCAAGGCCTCACTTTCGAATGGCTAGAGTCTAGAGAAACCTTGCCAAATAAAACACTGAATATTATTTGCAACAGCAATACATATTACCCTCCTCTACAAAACAATGTCTTTCTGGCGATAGGGCGATAAGGGCCAAATTTCTTCACCTTCCGACGGGCCGAACGCACTTGCTGACTGTGAGGCAGGGGTCGTAGCAGCAGTTGGTGGTGGGCTCTCGACACTGGTAGTCGTTACTGCAGGACGGGGGGAGGGGCCCGCTGGGCAGAGGGGGGCACCGCGACTGGTCCACCACCGGGCACTGACCGCGACGACCTGGGGGCAGAGAGAGGGGGAGGGTCAGATACAGGATACTGACCTGGGGAGGGGGGTCAGATACAGGATACTGACCTGGGGAGAGGGAGGGTCAGATACAGGACACTGATCTGGGGAGAGGGGGTAGATACAGGAGACTGACCTGGGGAGAAATGGAGTCAGATACAAGAGACTGGCCCGTGACGACATGGGGGCAGAGAGGGAGGGGGAAGAAGGTCAGATGCGGTATATGGAACGCGGAAGACGGTGTTAGAGGCAGTCAGATGCAGGACACTGGCCCGGTGAGAGACGTCGTTAGATCAGATACGTCAGAAGGTCAGACGCAAAACACTGACATGGGAGACGAGGATAGACGGTGAGATACAGAAGACTGGTCGTGCTGACATGGGAGAGAATGGGGTTAGAAGGTCAGACACACAACACTCACCGGAGAAGACGGGCGAGATACAGGACAAGGTTCTGAACTTTTCCTGAACACCGAACATTGTGGATAAAAATGTCAGCAGAATAATGGACTGTTTGATGCAGGATAGGATACGCTGACAGCACAGCACTATGCCGTATACCGATCAGGGCTGGGGGATAAATGCATTTAAATAATGCTATATACCTACCTAATCGTCACTCACCTTGTGCAGCTAGACACAAAAGAAAAAGAGCAAACGCATATATGTAGAAAGTGAATGAACACCATGCATGGATTCGGGAAAAAATCTAACAAAATGGTTGCAAATTTGGCCAATTATTAAAAGTATGCGACTGTTATCGACACAATTTTAGCTACTTTATCGGAGGCCTTGTGGGTATGGTATAGAAAGAGTCAGTTTGTCTGGTTTTATTATGTTTGTTTTTAGTGGAGTGTTTCTTTTTTTCTCTTCTTGATTGTCGTCGGTTCTTTGCTTGTTTGACTTCCATCATTTTTTGGTTCTTTTTAACCCTAGAACGCCTATGGGGGGGGGGGTTGATACAACCCCCCCCTGAGGTTTTTTCGAAGTGCACGCTAAACGGCTTGTCGTAGCGGGCTGAAATTTTCAATACCCTCTGGGGCAACCTTTGCGCATCTTTTGCCGAAAAATTGATCGGGTCATGTCAGGTCACGGAGTTATGACGTCATAAGAGGTACAGCCTCCGGCCGACAGTTACCAAACGTGTGCGCCGAATCCCTAGGTTTTCTGCCGGTGATACCCACATTGTTTGATGGATCATGATGAAACTTCCCATGCATGTTGGGGCAAGTATTGGCTATCGTGTGGTGCAAGAAAATTGACCGGGTCAGGTCAGGTCACGGAGCTATGAAGTATGACGTCACAAGAGGAACAGCGTCCGGTACTATTTTTGAAAAGCGCCCGAACCACTATTTTGCTAATTCTTGTCACCTCAATGGGAATATGCAGCAATATTAGCTTCTATAGGGAGCAAATGGACCTCCAAAATCCAAAAATACAATCAGATTTCAAAAATTTACATTTTGATTTTTCGAATTTCTGCCGCCGACTGTGACCTTGCCGACTTCCGGCGCTCCCAACGCGCCATTTTTAGAGCTAGGGAAACGAAATACATACCAAACGATAGAGAATTGATCAAGAAACACGATAGTGAAGGTTTCAAGTCGATATCTCCCACCGTTTTGCCGCAATCGCCGCGGAAAGTTGAAAAAGTTTGATTTTTTCGGAAAATTTGACATTTGACCGGTCATAAGTAGGTCAAATGTTGACCTAGAACCAAAAAATATACCACCAATCGCGAGATCTCGTTGGGAGCAATCCGTTGGTTTTTTTTTCCGCTAAGCTCTACGACCTTCCGTTTCGAAACGCCAGGGGGGGGGGGTCGTAACAACCCCCCCCCCCTGGTCGTTCGTGTTATGAGAAATGGCCTGGTCGTGCGAGGGTTAATTTCGTGTGTTTTTCAGGTTATGTTTGGTTGTGTGATGTGTTTGTTTTTGTTTTGCTTCTGCATGTTTAGTAATTAGTTCTGTATGGCTGTTTTATTTCTGCATGATAATGTTTGGTTTTTAGTTACGTACATATGGTTCTGTACGGTTTTGGTTTGGTTCTGTTCACTGGTAACTCACTGGTGTGCAGTGTGCCGAGCCCCTTGGTGCGGTCCACATACGGCCTTCTCTGGGTCGACTTTTTGATCAGAAACGTCGCCATTTTTCCAGCGTTCAGCGGCATATGCGGCTCCAGACCTGAAAATAAACACCTCTGTCAATATTGGTATCTGAAAACTCGTCCACTTTATTGTAATTCATTCAAAATGCTTTTATGGGCAGTGTTAGTTCAAGGGATCAGAAACAATTTGTGCGTAAATGCATCAATTATATTGATATAAACAAAGCTGAGCTTGGTAAAATACTGTTAAATTTGCAAATTCAACAAGATATTTGGACAAGAAAACTAGCATGCTGCCAAATGAGTAAGAAAAATCACATTTGTTAGCAAATGAAATCCGCAGTTAGTCCATCTCTTACCTTTTACACAATCAGTTCAGCATTTACAAATTCATTGTGATTGGAGCCATTTTGCGGTGACACTCTGAGTTTTACCAGCGTATTTCTTCTCACTCTACTCAATACACTCCACTCACTTTACCCAATACACTCCCCTCACTTTACCCAATGCACTCCTCTCACTCTACCCTATATACTCCTCATACTTTGCTCAATACACTCCTTTTTACCATGTTCATACTCCGATCGATGTTCGTCCGGAATGGGCGCCTCTGTTGTGGGGGCGTTCGTGACAAACGCTACCGTACTGCCGGCGCCCCCGGAACTGTGAGTGGCGCCCCCGGAACTGTGAGTGGCGCCACCGGAACTGTGGCTGGCGCCCCCGGAACTGTGGGCGGCGCCCCCGACGCCCCCTGAACCGTGGTGGCCCTGTGAACCTGTGAAGGGAAAGAGAGAAGTTTTTCAATTGTGACGTTGAGGCGTGGATGCATCGTTCATATTCCTCTTTTCAGCAATAGGTTGGTTATTTCATTGGTAGAAAACTTAGCAACTTTTACAAGGAAAACGTTGCTTTACACTGCACACTGCTCAGCAGTGCCTTAGAAATGTAAATCAGACTTTTTTTGAATCTGCGGTAACTTTTTGCGGGTATGCCCCCCTCAATGACCAGCGTCCGAGCTGCCTTACTGGATTCGCTTATGCCTCACATCCATCATAATAAGTTTTCCTAAGTAAAAATGGAGGCATTATTTACCTGAAGTTTCCTGATTGGTCACGACGCGCCAAGGCTGCTGGCTCTGTGTCGTCTGCCGATTCACATGATTGGTCGGCGCGCTGTACCGGCCGCGCTGATTGGCCGGCGCGCTGTACCGGCGACGCTGATTGGCTGCCGCGTTGTATCGGTGATTGTGATTGGCGCGCACCTGCCAGCGGTTATGCGGCACGACTCCCTGGTCGGGGCGAATGTCGTATCGGTTACCACGTACCGTCGCGAAACCGCGACTGCCGTGTAGGGTCTGTCGAGGACCTGGAGCGGACAGTGGTGACGTCATTCAAAGGTAGTAACGTCACTCTACGCTGGTGGCATCATTTTGTGATTTTGATCTTTCGTTGCGCGCGTTATCGATAAATGGAATGTTTTGATATTGGAAAAGTACATGCAAAATCACAGCTTATAGATTGACAATCTAATAGAAGTCAGATGAAATTCCGATAATGTATTGAGCATTCATAAGTTTATTGCGATGTGCTGATAAACAGTTGATAAAACAATTTTTTGGTAAATGTTAACTGAAGAAATAAACATCGATTTAGGGAATGATACTAATGATTTAAAGATTTTTCCTTTTGGCAACTTGCAAAGTCACTTACTTTGGACACCGGACAAATGCCTCCTGCGTAGTTTCTGAGTCTGCGTTCTAAACGATTGACTGCGTGTCGGCCTGTCACGTGACGCCACTTTTCTTCGTGACGACACAAATGGGTTGACGATGGTGCGCTTGCCGGAGGCGCCGTTGGAGTGAAGAAAAACAGGATTGCCGTGCTCGTCAATGACATTTGAGGCCACTAAAGAGCGTTTTGTCCGGACTTTGGCTCTTGAGAGTTGAGTGACATCTAGCGGCGACCGTTGTAAGCTGAGGTTTGCTGAGTCGCCACCAGGAACGGTGGAGAGCGCCAGGAGACTGAATAGTAGAAGTGGAGACATGACTCAAGAATGTTGCATCAGCAATCTGAAACAAATGGTGGTTTTTATATATTTTTTTTCAAATGGAAAAGGGGATGCAGGTATCGTCTTTAAGCGAATGATTTTACTTAAGGCAAACACTAGTCCATCTCGTGGCTTAGCAAATACAATACAATACCCTAAAATACAAAAAATTCACCATCATTCGACTCGATTAGCCCTTATTGGAGCATGCCCACGGTCCGGGCTGTGTGGTAACTGTTTAGAACACCGGGCGGGCGGCCTGGGCTCCAGGTGGTGGGTTTGGGACTGGCGGTCCACTGTCGGGGCTGCCCAGAACAATTTCTCCCCCCCCCCCAATTCCTGTCATCCTCACGTATCTAAAAAAGGTATCGTCCGACTGAAATGGTCACCTAACAAAGCAAGTAAATTCTTTGGGCGAAAAGTGAGAGCCGTGCACATTGCATATCATTTTTTTTTCAAAGTCCGCGCTAAAAAGCGGCGTGTGAGCTTATTTATCGCTATTAGCTCTAAAGAATCCTCCAAACACTGCGAAATCTGTAAATTCTATGAAAAGAATTTCAGAGCACTCTCTGCAGATCACACATAAAAAACAACAATAAATCCTAAATCCATTTTTACGTATATGTATGTATGCAGGTATGTGTGTGTTTTGACATCAAAGCCTTTTATATGCTGACGGTCCCAGGAATCGTTGCACTTAGTACGGTTATCAATATGCAATTATTGCAATAGCTACCAAACTCTATGAATAGAATAGTATATTAGGACTTTATAAGTTTGGGTCCATGAGGCCACAGGACGAAGTACATTATCACACCCTTCCTCAGTACGAACATTGGCTGGTTCCTGCAGTTCGTTTTTGACCTCAGAAGCGTTTTGCTGATATTCCCCTTCTAAATCCGTGAAACAAAATTGAAGGCAATCACTCACTTCACAGGTAGAGCATACAATCTACCGGTAGGCGGTAGCTCTCTTGTGTACATGAATTGTGGTCAGCGTGACCAGCTCATTTTCCTCAAACTTTCCTGCTCGGGGCGATACCCATGTGAGAAGGTATATCCAGCATGGTTACGTTTTAGTTAGGTAAGGTCATATCAATGGCTGAAATCTGACCGCTACCGCTGCATGAGAGGATTTTTTTGGCCTCCTTCATTTTGTGTGGTAAAAGTCTAGCGTTTTTACTTTCAAGGGCCGGTATCCTACTGAGTGTTAATGGTAAATAACAATGAATTCAATGCAACTTGTTTCATTTTTATGAATAGAAACTGAGCGTAGCATCAGACTTACATGATTCAAAATATCCTTCTTTTAGAAATTTGAATGCAATTGGCATTATAATAAATCAAATTAATATAAAATGCTTGTCGAGACTACGTGGCCTGATCATAAAAGGCTCAATCCCAACAACTAGTCATTGATTCTCACGGGATACTGCTCGGCTTCATTCACTTGAAGTAGCCTATACTCATGCAAGAACAAGCATATTAGCTTCACGACTAAAGTAACAACTGTCAACTATCACCACTCTTTACCAGTATAGCGCCTTTTGGGGCGACTAACGGAGCGAGCGAGAGGGTGAGCCTTGCACGTGCGAAATTTCGAGGGGGTACCTCCAACTGACTTGTGCACGGCACCCTACTAACCGGTCTCTAGCGATGTGCCAAATTTGAGCACAATCGGCCCAGCCGTTCTCGAGATCTGGAAGCGGCACCCTGCACGTGCGCACGTGCAGAATGGGTCCCAACTGACTTGTGCACGGCACCCTACTAACTGGTCCCTAACCGTGTACCAAATTTGAGCGCCATCGGTCCAGCCGTTCTCGAGATCTGGAAACGCCCCCTGCACGTGCGCAGGTGCAGCAGCACCCCAACTCTGGCACATGGATATGCAGTGCCTAGTGGGTGCCTACCTACATGCCAACTTTCAGCGCAATCGGCCAAGTAGTTACCGAGATATTGCAACAATTACAAAACTGACACCTCTTCGTTTTGCGCGTGGCACGTGCATAAGGGGTCACCCACATGCATCGGGAATAGTCCAATACTTAGTAGAAGGAATGAAGCTACCCTACAAAAAATTACCCCGTGTAAATCGGTCAAGTGGTTGCTGAGATATAAGCCTCGCAAAAGCGTCCGCACGGCCGGCCGCTAATACTCAGAAATTTCCGTTAATCTAAGGAAAGACTACGCTCGCTTCGCTCGCTCCGTAACCAAGGTTGAGCAATGAGCATCCAATGTTTTTAGAAAGTGTCTCGAGCCGTCGTGACGCCACCTGGTATTAATCACCTTAGGGCTTAGGGAAAACATGGGACTGCGCTACCACCACCAATGCTCCGCTGGGGCTGAACCTGTGATAATGGAGAGACCACCCAGACTCACTAACGGTCGCCACAAGTGAGACAAGGTAATGATCTTGACGGTTTCAAGGAGCAGCTGCATTTACAATAATCGGACAATTTGTTAGTGCCAAGAGCAGGCAAAGGACACCTCTGGGGATAAAAAGTCCCTTTGCAATTAGGTTTCAGCTGTATATTGCCCTGCATGGTAGAGGTGAAGAAACCAGTAAAGTTGCGCTTATTAAATATGCATCGCATTGAGTCATCTTATCACAGCTCAACAGATATTTTGAAAACTGATTGCTCTTTTGCAATATCTAATTTTGGTTCAAATCATGCCGCAAGTTCCATTCGTTTCAGCCCTGGTTTCAGTCAGAATCTCGGGGGAATTTCTGCGCTGCTCACCTGACTAGCTCGTGCTGTACTTCTTGATAAGCCGCTAAGTAAGTCTCTTGGCACGCCGCCAAATCTTGTAGTTCCGACTGAAAAATCCACTATAAACCGATCCCGGTTCTGATTTGAAGCTCAACCGGCGCCGCACCACAGCCGCCCGCACACACGGCACCCAAGACTTCTGAAAGACAGTGACCACCTACCGATCGTGTTCGGCGCTGATATAGCGCGCGGCAGGCCGATCGGTGACGTCATCACCGCGCGGTGACGTACCCGGTGACGTCACACGGCCGGCCGCCGCGGGGCGAGGATGAGTCAGACGCGTGCACTGCCTGGTGAATTACCGAGGTCAATGAACTGGAGGATGTCGGCTCGATAGTGCTCATTTTCTGAGTTAGGGTATGATGGTGTGGTGTCGTCATTTTCGGACATCGCTCCTATGTCAGTTGGACCGCTCCTATGTCAGTTGGACATCGCTCCTATGTCAATTGGACATCGGTCCTATGTCAGTTGGACATCGCTCCTATGTCAGTTGGACATCGGTCCTATGTCAGTTGGACCAGTCCTATGTCAGTTGGACATCGCTCCTATGTCAGTTGGACATCGTTCCTATGTCAGTTGGACCGGTCCTATGTCAGTTGGACCGGTCCTAAGTCAGTTGGACATCGCTCCTATGTCAGTTGGACATCGTTCCTATGTCAGTTGGACCGGTCCTATGTCAGTTGGACCGGTCCTATGTCAGTTGGACATCGCTCATATGTCAGTTGGACCAGTCCTATGTCAGTTGGACATCGCTCATATGTCAGTTGGACATCGGTCCTATGTCATTTTCGGACATCGCTCCTATGTATGTCAGTTGGACATCGCTCCTAGTTGGACCGGTCCCATGTCAGTTGGACATCGGTCCATGTCAGTTGTCGTTGGACATCAGTCCTATGTCAGCTGGACCGGTCCTATGTCAGTTGAACATCGGTCCTAAGTCAGTTGGACCAGTCCTACGTCATCCTGTGCAAGTTGGAAGTGCGGAGAGCGTAGATCTGTCCACCCTTTCTGTTGGTAGAGATAAGCTGTTAAATGTAAATACCAATGCTAAAAACTAAAAAGAGCAAAGCTGAAAGCTGTGTAGCTAAGCTAGATATAACCTAGTATGCTAGTAAGATAATTGTGTATTGTATTGTCTAGCTAGGGTGTAGGCCAGGAGTTCACGTTTATGGCATCTAAACGAATAATCTGCTCCATATCAACCTAGCAGCCAATGTGCCCGGCTGAAAGCACTTCGTAATTTATGGCCGCATTGCTTTTATATTTAACACGCGCAGTGCGGAAGGGTTGCGAGTACTACGCCCAGTGGAAGGGGGGGGGCGGATGTCGCCCCCCCCCCCTAAGATCTCAGCTTACACTGGAGCTAAAAAAAAACGAAATTTGGAGGGTAGGTGGGGGCCATGGGGAACTTTGTTGTGTGTGAATTTCATGACCCTAGGTCAATATCTTCAAGGTCAAATGAGGTCAAATGTGGTCAAATCTGCCATATTAGCGACTTTTTTGCGTTTACACGCCGATAACTCAAAAAGTTACCGGTCGATTCTTTTAAATCTTTCACTATACGAAAGAACAAACATTTGTGAGTATTTATGGTGAATTTCTAGATAATCCAAGAATAAATATGGCAGTTAGAAGCCTGCTAAGGGTAAGATGTCGCCGGCTGAAGCGGCATCGGCCGACGCGGGAAACGCGGCAATCACATTTTTGTGTTTACACACTCATAACTCAAGTTGTTACCGGCCAATTTTCAAAATTCTTTGACCATATGATTGCCTGTACATTTCTCAGTCTTCTCACCGAATTTGACGTGAATCTAATATAATCAGCGGTAAGGAGTGCGATGTAAAGACGGAACTGTCCCGCCCCGGCACAGTCTACAATTCAGGCGGCGCGTAACGGCTAGCGACGGCCGCCGCGCCGCGGCGCCGCCGCGGCGGCAGGATGTTTGACTTTACACCGCTATTACTAGAAAAGTTGTGAACCGATTTTCTTACTTCTTGCACGAGAAGATCCACAATTCAATTCTGGACAGGTAGCCGAAATTTCACATTGATATTATGCTTGCGGCGCAAGTTATTGGCGAAAAAACAGGAGGGGTGGGCGAAATCCGCCCCCCCCCATTCCACTGCGCGTGTTAAAGGGACCCTCCCACCTTAACCCGGCAGTTGCTGGGGTATTTCGCCACCCACCGTTTGCTGGGGGGGGGGGGGGGGCGTTAAACGCCCCCAGCCGATAACTCGAGAACCAATAGGCGCAGCGAAACGCACGAGGCGGCAAACTAAAGAGCGCGACGAGACGCTTCAGATGAGTACTTTAAAGTTGAATTTTGAGGTCACAGGTCGGGTCAAGGTCAGGTCAAACACCTGAAATCGGGCTTTCAGTAGCATGGACTTCAGGACTTCGCAATGGGCGCCTCTCGCCATAAACTCTGTCAAAACGGTGCACAATCCACCCTATAAGGCCTACAAGAGTGTCAGCTCCATATAGGGGTCAGTCAAGCATAGGTCAGGGTCAAGGTCAGGTCAACCGGGTAGGCACATATCCCCGAAAATCAAAACTGATATTCGCAGCCTGTGACACATGTTTTATAGGTAATTGGGGGCGTAGAACACGATGGTGACATTCATTTTATCATATGTGTACGTGTTTGGCTCAAAAACTTCAATTTAAGAAATTCATGTACCATGGTCGTGAAGTAGTCACGAAAAATTGCCAAGATTCAGTTCAAGATTTTGGAAAATGCGGAACAATAATCAATAATCGAAGATAGTCATTTGATTGATCATGGTATTGGCAGTCTAATGGCGTTTACGGCATGTCTGTATGTCTATTCTGTGATTTTATATGATTTTTTGAACATATGCCGTTTTTGGTCGAAAACTCAGAAATCATGACGTCACTAAAACCTCGATATCTCAAAAATTGTCCGACTGATTTTTTTGAAACTTTGTCACAATAAACTTCAATCAATTCCCTACAGGTATCCAAAATTTGGCGCGCCTGCGGCGCGCCGTTTTTATGCTATGGCCCGGCGAAAAAAGTGGGGGCGTTTAACGCCCCCCCAGCAACTCGCGGGTTAACATTTGATTTGAGTTGAGATAGCCAAAATGGGGTCCCTGGCTCACAATTACCGGTTTCGGCAGTCACAACATCGAGAAATGCCTTAACCCGCGAGTTGCTAGGGGGGGGGCGTTAAACGCCCCCACTTTTTTCGCCGGGCCATAGCATAAAAACGGCGCGCCGCAGGCGCGCCAAATTTTGGGTACCTGTAGGGAATTGAGTGAAGTTTATTGTGACAGAGTTTCAAAAAAATCGGTCGAAAATTTTTTGAGATATCGAGGTTTTAGTGACGTCATGATTTTTGAATTTTCGACCAAAAACGGCGTATGTTCAAAAAATCATATAAAATCACAGAATAGACATACAGACATGCCGTAAACGCCTTTGGACTGCCAATACCATGAACAATCAAATGGCTATCTTCGATTATTGATTATCGTTCCGCATTTTCCAAAATCTTGAACTGAATCTTGACAATTTCTCGTGACTACTTCACGACTATGATACATGCATTTCTTAAATTAAACTTTTTTAGCCAAACACGTACACATATGATAAAATGAATGTCACCATCGTGTTCTACGCCCCAAATTACCCATAAAACATGTGTCACGGGCTGCGAATATCAGTTTTGATTTTCGGGGATATGTGCCTACCCGGTTGACCTGACCTTGACCCTGACATATGCTTGACTGACCCCCACATGGAGCTGACACTCTTGTAGGCCTTATACGATGGATTGTGCACCATTTTGACAGAGTTTATGACGAGAGGCGCCCATTGCGAAGTCCTGAAGTCCATGCTACTGAAAGGCCGATTTCAGGTGTTTGACCTGACCTTGACCCGACCTGTGACCTCAAAACTCAACTTTAAAGTACTCATCTGAAGCGTCTCGTCGCGCTCTTTCGTTTGCCGCCTCGTGCGTTTCGCTGCGCCTATTGGTTCTCGAGTTATCGGCTGGGGGCGTTTAACGCCCCCCCCCCCCAGCAAACGGTGGGTGGCGAAATACCCCAGCAACTGCCGGGTTAAATCGGAAATATTGAATTTCAAAATTGCAGCATTTTGATTCAGAGGGGCTAATGCATAGGAATACCCCTCTGAATGTGTGACGTCAGCGCAGATATCTAACGATTTTTAAATGTTTGACTAAAACGTTTTGTAGCACGCAGTGGTATATGCTGCTTTGCGCGCAACAAGTGCCGCACTTTCAGCTGCCAAACTATTGCCTCCAAATAAAGTCGCTAGGAACAGCGGAGATCCCAAAAAGTAAACAAAAGTAAAAGTCTAATATCGTGAAAATCGGTGAATTTTTTTCGGTGAAATTTGGTAGATATTCGTTTTCGCTCTTTCTGAACCGAGCGACATCACTTTCATGCCAATTCATAAACTTTTTTGAAGGTAGGAGGGTCCCTTTAAGTCGCAAATCATCCAGCGAAGAAGAGAGCCGGCGTACGAACTTCGACCCCAAACATATGAAACTGTCTTGAAAGTTCAAGTTCTACCACCTGGTGGCAGACCTTGGTGCACCCTGGTGGCAGTTCTGCCACCAGGGACTCGTGTCTTGGATTCAGGATTCGGGAGGAGTCCAATCCAAACATGCACAGTCTTATACATAACCCCCGAGCTGCTGGGGGGGGGGGGGCGTTAAACGCCCCCATTTTTCGCCGTCCTGTGGTAAAAAAAAGAGCGTGCCGCAGGCGCGCTATATTTTGAATACCTGTATTGGGTATTGATTGGAATTTATTGTTACGAAGTTAAAAACGAATCGGTCTAAAATTTTGAGCAATCGAGGTTTTAGTATCATTGCCAAAATCTTTAACCCGTCGGCCGCTGGGCCTCCGCGCCACCCGCCGGCCGCTGCAGGGGGGGGGCATATACCTAGTTGCCCCCTTTTACTTCTGCGACGATATCGTCGCAACGCGAAAAGATAGAAAAGCGAAACTTTGCACACATCTCCCTGAATACCTAGTTAACGTTGTGTCCAAATTTGGTGTCGATTCCATTTGAAATGACGTCACAGTGACGTCATAAGTGAAATTATAGATTTGCGACTCTCATATTCCTCACGATACATCAGATATATGGGACCGAATATAAAGGGTCGATTATTGGTCAGAAACTAGATGAAAGTGTAGATAGATGTTTTAGGATAACAGCAGGTGCTGTCTAGTTCATTTACAGTTGAGTTTCATGCTCGGCGTCATCAGAAACGGTCCATATCGGAAAACGACAACACTTTATGACGTCACTGTGACGTCATCTTCGGTGCTACAACCACCAAACTTTCTTCAAAGATTGCCTAGGCATTCATTTGAAGCTATGCCAAGTTTCACGTTCGTAGCTCATCAGGTTTCAGAGATATTTCACAAAGCGTAAAGGGGGGCAACTTTATGCCCCCCAGCGGCTCGTGGTTTAACCCGCGCGGGGCTGGGGGGGGGGTAAATATTACCCCCCCTCGCGAATTTTTGCAATATCTCAAAAACGGCGGCGCGCAGCGCCGCTAAACTTTCAGTACCTTTTCTTACATCAATTTGACACGTTCCCTGAAAATTTGAGCGAAATCCGTCGGAAAATTTTTGAGAAATTGACGTTTTAGTGACGTCATGTTCGCCATTTTCGCCTCAAAAACGGCAAAAGTTTAAACGCCGCTAACATCTTCATTTTTAAAGTAATCAAGACGTAACAAAAAAGGATATACGAAATTCTACTTTGTCTATCAAATGGCCATCTCGGTTTTTTGAAAATTTTGGATTTTGGCCCAAATTTTTTCAAAAAACTGATTTTTTTGGGAAAATAGCTATAAAATCCAAAATTTTGAGAGTATCGAAAAAACCGGAATATATGTCAGAGAAGTGGTCTATGTGCCCCTACATACCAAGTTTTAGAAGAATCGGTTCAAAAATGTGGGAGTTATTCAAAATTGTATGACGTCACGACACACAATTTTTTTTTTGAAAATTGACTTTTTTGGAAGTTCTAGACCTCGTACGGAAACAAAAATAGCACCATTCGATTCGCCGTGAAAAACTGCATCAGATAGACACCTTTTAAGGCCTTAACAACCAACTTCAAAATTTGACCTCACTTGACCTGACCTTGACCTGACCTCGACCTGAAATTCATCCAGAGGTGGTCCATATCACTTATTGAGTGTGCCTATTGAATTCTATGAGTAAAATGACCCATAAAACATGTGTCGCAAATGCCCTTTTCTATATTTTGTTTTTGGTGACCTGACCTGACCTGACCTTGACCTTGACCTCTGAATGATATTGTATGCAACGAATATTGTCTTGGTAGCCTAAGAACACGTTTTGGGCGATCAGTCTCAGTCCATGACTCCATTCTTCGGCAACTACGGTGCAAGGCCGATACTGTAGGAACTTGCAATTTGTACCCTTGACCTGACCTTGACCTTGACCTCAAACTTAAAATTAAGTACATGTTTTAGTTGTTCGTGATGAGATCTTTCGATTGGCGTTTGAATTTTCCAAATCGGACCATTAGTTCGGGAGATAACAGGGGGGTAAAATTTACCCCCCCCCCCCCCAGCCCCGCGCGTTCGGCTGGAGACCCCAGCCCCGCGCGGGTTAACTGAGTCTTGGCGATTTCTCGTGACAGTTTCACCACCATGATGCACGCATTTCTTTAATCAACTTTTTTACGCAACACTTACTCGTATGACAAAATGAGGGTGCCTATCAGGTGGCGTAAATGCACACCAGAGAGTTGTCAAGCAACATCAATTTGATGAGAATTTGTTACATTTCGTTTGTGTCTTTGATCCTAGGCCACATAAAAAGGTCTGAATATCATTAAAAGTTTCATTTTCTTTTGATTTGAATTCTTCATCCTCGATTGGATTTCGACAGCTTTGGACACCCATGAACATCATGGCAATTAAACTGTTAATGATTGTTTCCAATAAGGCACATTAACAATATCGAAGACTAGGGCCACAGACCACAGTGTAATTTTTATGCACTATATAAGAGTGATAGCACCGTTACACATCATGTAATTTTCAACCTGTCCAAACTCCAAGTCAAACCTCAAACGAAATCAGAAAAGTCGAAAAAAGTAAAAAGAAATAAGTTTGATGGGAGATTCAAAGCCTTCACAAGATTGTTATGTAAGCATTGCTAAGTCTGTATCAAATCGTTCAAAACGATTTCATCCAATTGAGAATAGCTCTACGATTAGTGTATGCTGACGAAGTCTACTTTTGCTGACTGTTGTGTTGACAACGAAAATTGATTTGCAAGATTTGTAAGATTTGAATGCATTTAGCCTCACAAATTAATAAATGCCACGAAAGACATATTTCAGGAAGAATAGGAACCGCAAAAACCGATGCCTGGACTATAGACCGCAGGAAAAATCCATCACGTAGTGCGTAATTTCACAATATTTCTGCCATTTCTGTCAGTCATATACATGAAATATTGCTTTTATAATAGATTTCCCCCGCGCCCCGTAGGGCTACCGGCGGACCCTACCACCCGTAGGGGGGGGGCGTTTCGGCCCCCCTAAGATCTCGGAAATTTACCGGCCGATTTTCAAAATTGAAACGGTGATCGATAGCCCCACCCGGGAACTACTTTGTGACTAAATTTCATTGACCTAGGTCAAACCGATGACGTCACAGGTCTGGTCAAAGGTCAGATTTTCACCGTTCACAGGCATTTCAAGAAATGTGTTGTGAAATCGAGTAAATTGGTAATTTGTTGAAAACCATCGATGGTGCATTGTTCGTCAAACACGTACTTTGCTATCTGAGATCACTGATGCCAAGTCAGGTCACAGCGAGGTCAGGTCACCGGGGGTCACAATATGAAAGTGTCGTGTGATACATGTTTTATGGTCCATTTTACATGACAAATGCGATTATGCGGGTTAGGCAGCCCTTGGGGCCAGCCTAGGTCACGTTTTGGTGAAGGTCAGGTCAAGGTCAGGTCAAATGAGGTCAAATTTCAATGTTGATATTTTTGCATAAAATGCGTATCGATTCGATGCAGCTCGTCACGGGGAGTCTAATGGTGGTCTTTGTTTTGCGCTACGTGGTCTAGAATTGTCAAAAATTGAGTTTGAAAATTTGACGTCATCATTTTTGAACATTTTTTTTTTCGCTATAAATTCGCCAAAAACGAGGTAACGATCTGAAATTTGGTATGTAGATAGAAGACGGTAGGTACTAACACATATATTCCGGTTTTTTTTCGAAACTCAATAAACTTTCTAGATTTTTTGTCTAATATATCCAAAAAACTGCTTTTTTGATTTTTGGGGGTCAAAACTCAAAATTTTCAAAAATCCGAGATAGCAGTTTTGTAGCCCTGTTAACCCGCGCCGGGCCGGTGCTCTGAGATTCCGCGCCGGGCCGCGGGGGGGTGTTTGAACACCCCCCCCTTCTAACTCGGCTCCTGGGCCACGTAGCGACACGCGGTAAGCGGCAATCGAAAGAACGTCAAAAGTAAGGACGAAAACACTCCGGTCATTTTTTGGGTCAGGTCAAAGGTCAGGTCACCAGAGGTCACCAAAGGCACAATGTTGACTATTTCAACATTTTGGAAACTGCCAACGGCTATCTCGGGAACCGATAGAGCTACAGCGCCGCAAAAAGCGCATTCGATAGCCCTTTGACAGACCTTTCTGAGTAATGTTCTCAGACTTGACCTCAGGTCAACGGTTTAGCCTCCAGAGGGCAAAAACTCCAAAAATAGCCGTTTTTACGAAAAACGTTTTTTTCGGCAATAACTTTTAACTCAAAAGAGCTATGACATTACTTTTGCCAGCATCGTGTTCCTCTCGTCGAGACGCGTCGAATGAACTATAATTTGACCCTGAAAGGTCAACTTGAAAATTTGACCTCAGGTCAAGGTCATGACCTGACCGGAAAAGGTCATGTTGCATATCAGTCGATCCGCAACGTCGAGCCGAACACATCTAAGGCGTTTTCAGCGCTCTAGCACGCCTCTATCAGAAGTTATTATCGAAAAACTGTTAGATTCTGTTCGTGACCTGAGATGACCTCGGGGACATAACGAGGGGTCACAGTTGCCATTTTCTGGTTCAGTGTGTCTATTTCACCTACATCTCGATGTTTGAGAGTGTCTAGAATAGCGTTCGTGCAAAACAGACGCTTTTCAATTTTCTCCGTTGACTTATAATGGAGAGGCCGCAAAATTGACCTGACCTTAGGTCGCCGATATCAAAATTCCGAGATATACATTTTATAGATAGTGTTGCTCTTATCAATCGCTGAAAGTTTCAAGGCAATCGTTCAGTCGGTGTAGCTATGACGAGCATTCTTATTTTTTCTGAGGTGAGGTCACTTGGCGTGACCTGGTGACCTGCCCTAAAGTGACCTGGGTCTGAAATTTTCACAACATGTGCGGAAAAGATGGACAAACAGGTGCGCCAAAAACGGCGGCGCGGAGCGCCGCCGGTTTTGAGATATCTGCGAAAAACCGCAAGGGGGGGTGTTCAAACACCCCCCCCCCCCGGCCCGGCGCGGGTTAATTCTACACGTTTTATGTTTGATCATTTTTTCTGTATCTTCAAAGCTGTAGGTCTGACAGGTCTTCTCGTGAAGGTCTTTTTTCGGTCAAAAACGACAGAACATGACGTCATTCTGACGTCATTTGTGGCCAACCTATCATAGCCTCTGAAAAATTTTTGGTCACATTGTGTAAAATTGATGCCCGGAGGGGTCCTGAAAGTTTGGTGGCGATATCTCCAGCCGTTTAGCAGATATCGACGGAAAAGGACGGGGGCCGTTTCGCCCCCCCCCCCCTACGGGGCGCGGGTAAACAGGGAGCTCAAGTATCTGCCATCCTTTACCATCCATGACGTCGAACGGTACAGGGCAGGCCCATTATCGTAACGACACGCAATTTGTACTTAAGGCCGTTCCACACTGGACACTGGAAAGAATGGTTTAATCACTCAATGAATGACTATTATACCCGCGAATCAAAAACCCGTGCAGACTCGCAACCCGCGTGCGAGTTGGGGCGGCCTTTATTTAGGCCGCGAAATTTGGTACCACTATTTTCTCATCAATTTTACACATGGTGTGCAAGTTTGAACCTCCTAACTTTTAAGGTCAGGTCACCAGGTCACTTTGAATGACCCAACCTCAAGTCACTTTTTTGCAACTTTGTCACCGTGCCAGAGCTACAGTAGATGTCGGAGGCCTTTGAAAGTCGCAGGATGTTATTAGGTCATTAATAGCTACAATTTGTGTATCTCGGAATTTTGATATCGGTGACCTAAGGTCAGGTCAATTTCGCGACCTCCCCATTATAAGTCAATGGGGGAAAAATCAACTCCCTGTTTTTACCACTAAAACGGGTCGGAATGGCCCCATATACCATACATGACTTCATATACGATCAACCTTCACTACCTTGAGGTCTGTTTTGCTGTTGGGCAGCTGTGAAGTCATGTGACGTCATCAAAGGTCACCAAAGGTTTTTGGCCAATAACTCCGTACAGGAACAAGATACAGACGCGTGGATGGTCTCATTGTGTTCAGCTCGTCAAGACGCATCGAATGATATACATGATGACCTCGAGGTCACGTGACCTGAGGTCAACCTTTGACCTTGACCTGTCGAGGTCAACATATATATCATTCGATGTGGATTGACGAGAGGATCACGATGATGCCCTTAGTTTGTTCCTATCCTCACTAATTCGAAAGTTATTCGAGAAAAACTCTCTCCATATCTAGCGCCGCCATTTTGACTTTTTCGACCCCTGTGACGTCATCTTTGACCTGACCTGAAAATGACATTCGTAAAAATTGTAGATCTTGGCCGTGCGTATCCGATGCCGTTTACCGCTTGTCGTTATCTTGCTTCGTTCTCGAGATCTCAGGGGGGGGGGGGGTCATCCGCCCCCCCCGTCGTCGGTGCGAAGTTGGCGCAGACCCCCGTCGGTGCGCGGGTTAATGTATAGGTATATGGTAGACATGTCAATCGGATACCAACTTGTTAGTACACCGGTACCAAAGCGACACTGACTTGGTATCTGCAGTGCTATTTCAATCGTAATGTTTTTGGCATTTTGTTAATATTAGCCGTTTTCACGACGGGCTATCTCGCGAATGCACCTTATTTGACCAAATCTGCACCATTTTTTACAATAATATATATATATATATATATATATATATATATATATATATATATATATATATATATATATATATATATATATATATATATATATATATATATATATATATATATATATCCCTCGCATGTGTAGGGGGGGGGTCGGATGGACCCCCCCCCCCATGGTTTTTTGCGAATAACTCGCGTAAAAAGCGGCCGATCGCGACGAAACTTTCAGTACCCTCGCATTGATCAATTTTACACCTACCCTGAAAATTTCATGACCCTGACCCAAATGACCTTTGACCTGTGACCTCTTTTCCGAGACCATGTTTGGCCGGAATCGCGATTCTGCGTATGTCGGCTCGCATTAGCCGCGCGTTTGCAAGCTTTTCGTGGTTCCAAACGTTCAAACATGTGATTTGATGTTGCTTCTATGCATTAGGGTGGGTGTCAAGGTCACCTGAAGGTCAGGTCAGGTCATTGACCTTTGGTGACCTCGGGTGACCTCGATTCACTTTTTCGAGCTGTGCATGTTTCTAGGCTAGTTTTTGGAGCTGAATTCGAATTTAGCAACCATTTGAACATTTACGAAGTAGTTTTGGTGCCTTCGTAACATGTTACGAAGCTGTCAGAGGCGGTTGACACGTACTACGAATACCCGTCACGACGCCTACTAGTTGACCTGACCTGACCTGACCCGACCTGGTCTAAATGCTTAAAGACATCATCTGTGATCAAAACTAACACGATATTCGTGATCCGCACCCCGAAAAACCCCTTAGCAGCCACACTTTACGACTTTCTAACAGGTCCCGATTTTCCCGACTTTGGGTCATTGACCTGACCTGGAAGGTCAACCAATGACCTAGGACCTTAAAATTGGGTATCATCGGCTTCCTCTCGTCACGGGCAACACGCTCGTTTTTTCCGCGAAGCTCTAGCTCGATCAGGGGCCAAACGGCAAGGGGGGGGGGGTCCAACCGACCCCCCCCCCCCCCTACACATTAGAAGCTGGCAAATGCCGCACACATGCGAGGGATATATATATATATATATATATATATATATATATATATATATATATATATATATATATATATATATATATATATATATATATATATATATCATAAATGTATTTCAGTGTTTCATTCGAAAACAGTGTCTGTATAATTTAACCCGCGTATGACTGGGGTATTTTCCATAACGCGAGTGACGGGGGGAGGCTCTCCAAAGCCCCCCTTCTATCTCCGAAACTACTGAGCCGATCGCCAAAATTCAAACGGCGTCTGCCGTCTAATAACCCTGAAAAAACTGTTGAACGAAGCCTATTTTCATTCACCTCGAAGTCACCAATGACGTCACAGTTCAGGTCAAAGTACCTACATGAAGAGCCCTGTTGATCCGCCAGTTGTGTATTTCAATCGTCTCTATTTCACATAGTCCTTGATATTACATGAACGACATCGAACCGGCCAAATCTGGTCCAAACGAACCACAGCCAGACATATCTGGTCTAAACGAACCACAACCGGACAAATCTGGTCCAAACGAACCACAACCGACCGGACCACCGACGGTCCGACACAGTGACGGGCGAGGTCCGATATCGCCTGGACCGGCCACTCTCACAGCTAGCTCCAACCACTCTCTGGTCTAAACTGAAACTACGACACAACAGCACAGCGTTGTGAGCCAGCGTGACGTCACGTCACAACACACGTGACGTCACCAGGCGGTACCTCCGGCACGGTGACGACGGTTCACCGACGGCTGGACAGTGGCCCAGAGCGTGATACATCTCAGATACTGAATATATCCACTGTCTATCAAAGCAGTGTCAACCTCAACAAACATAGCAATCTGTGGCCTGTGCCTAAATCAAATGACCATTAAGTGGCTACTCAACCCAAACCAGCCTGGTACAGCGGTAAAGTACCCACGAATCTGACCCCATGGGACAGGGCGGCTCGAGGCACTTCTGGATATGAATGTCTAGATGTGTATTGTGCCCCGTACAGCGCTGCCGACGGGACACGGTGCTGCCATCTGTTGTCGAGTTCCGACACTGCCGCCGGCACCGGAGCGGAAGAGGCACCGGGAAGCTGGTCGTTTACGTGTAGGAACTCAAGCATATTTTGCTGCCATTGGGAGGCTTAGTAAGCTTGTCCAATACAGACTCTGGAAACAGAGCACGTCAGATTACTACACTGTTTGCTAGTGATGTCACATGGGGCAACTCAGACTGATGACGTAACGTCGCCTACAGATACAGAAACAAACACAATGAAACTTGTGTGTATCACTGACTAGTGACGTCATGAGGATTGATACTGATACTGTGACGTCACTAACGGAGATACACGTCACCTATTGTGACGTCACGTGCGTCAGTGTCTGTGCGTATCAGAGAGGCCGGTGGCGCCGTGTCGGCTGGTGTGGGTGGTCAGAGACGCCGTCACTTACTTGGGACCCAGAGATTGATGGTACGGGACTGGCCACTATCACATCCCAGGTTGGTCTCGTGCAGGGTGGTCAGGACGGCCTGGCGGTTATTGATTGAGGAGATAAGATACAGGTTCTTCAGTTTCCTGCAAGTCACTGCCATCCTGCAAAAGATCACAGCAAAACAGAACAGGTCAGTATACGGGACACAGTCACACAGTGGCACCAGCGGGCGACTCGACACGAGGACACCATGTAGTTCCAATGCCTTTCATAACAGAACATAGGGCCTTCGGCTATCTCAAGTTTTCAGTCTGGTGCTGCAATTTGCTAAACATGTTTCACACGATACTAAGAGCCTTATGCCATCCAATGTTATGTCCATATCTATACCAGATATGGTATAGATACCCATATACTAGATACCCATATGGATACCCATATACCCATACCAGTGAAGTCCAGATAACGTAGCTGCCCGTCTGTTTGTCCGCGTCTGTCTGTCTGTTTGCATGGCATCTCCACAATCACCTGAATAAATAAGCCTGCTTTTGGATGCCTATTCTTCTGTGACGTGATCGTTTTCATTTTCAACGTCCCTGTGCCCGTACTCCTATGTATACCTCCAACGGATACGGTTATCGCTGGGATTATTGCGGTCTATCCAGATACACCTAATATCCGCCGTCGCCGTCCGGCCGACTGACCTGCTGACCGCTGCCACCTCTGACTGGGTCAGGGCAGGGATGTCCGCGAGGGACCGGGTGTCACTGAGCTGCACCGTATCCAGCTGGGAACAGCCGTGAAGGGCGGACAGCACAGTTTCGGAAATGACGCCCGCTCCGTGAAGAGTGACGTCCTTCAAGCTGGTGAGGGTAGCCAGGAGGCGTCCCGTCGCTTCCGGTGTCACGGACGGTGACTCTGTAAAACATAAAAACAGACACACATACCGACTGGAATGGCTGGAACTGAAGACAAATAATATTCACAGCAAGATATTATACTAAATACTAACCAATAGGACACCTTTTTGGGAAACGGACAAGCGAGTGCAATAAAGGAATAGTGGGAGAGCGCAGTAGTAAGATCCAACTGCTTTATATGGCCTGGGCCATCCTTCTAACAAGACCATAATAGCGTAGCAGCCTCGAGCGTCCATCGTTATTGAGAATAAGATGTATAAGCATATTCTATACTCATACATAATAGCCAAATACATACACTCATTAGCATAATCAGTACGATATGTGTTTAACGAAAGGAGCTACGTTTTGTCCATTCAGTAAGCGGAACGTAAGAGCCACGTGTTCCCTACACATGTCATGGTCATTGGTCAGTGGTCGCGATATCTTGGCACCGATGCTCTGCTCGTGTTGGTGTTAAGCTCACCACAAATGACTAGCCCTGTGACTGTGTGGGTCGCCAGAGCAGCCAGCTGGTCCAGGAGTGCGTCCGTTGCCAGCTGTACACCGACCAGCAGTCCCTCCGACGGACATCTTCCGACTCCATATTTCACCGGCTCCCGAGTCATCCCCGACCCTGTAGAGAGGGATATGATTGCCTATCAACACTGTGTACAGGGGACGGTATTAGCCTGACACTATGGGTCAGCTAGTCAGTAAATAACACTCGTATAGGTGGCATGAGAATCACCGTCTCCCTAGTCTTTTTCTGTCATTGCCAAATGCATACTATTCATTTGTTGTCATCTCATTCTGGATCTTTATATAATTTATCGTTTGATTTTGAGTGCAATATGTTCAGGCAATAGATGTTAGCTTGCATTTGTAATTCATGATATGCGCATTGTGAATTTAATTCATTCTCAAATCTCAGATTTCAACACTGATTGGACTTCGGTCCGTTAGTAGGTATACTCATTACTCTCTTAAACAAGCAAAAAAGTAGTTGCAAAAGAGTAAATGCATTTTGCAGGTAAGGTACCATTTTCTTTCTTCCATCAACTCTCCAACAAAACATACAACAGTTACAGGGGGCCCATTGTCTTCCTTTTTAAGCCTCTCTCGAGATCTGGGCCACGTTTCATAAAGCGAATCCGTAATTTACGGTGGTTTTTGGCCTTGTATTGCGAGTGCATGTGAAGAGATGACGTTAGTTTGAATCGTTGAATTTATTTATCTTGCAAGCCAGAACAGAGGGGAGAAGGGGAAATAAATTTATCGCTTCACATACACTTGCAATGCAAGACCAAAAACCGGCGTAAGTTACGGACTCGCTTTATGAAACGAAGCCCTGATGATGCAGGTCAGTGCTGAGGCAACTGCGAGCTCACGCGTTCCACCAACACCCAGTCCAACTGACCAGTGATGTTCAGTCTCCTCAGTGACTTGGGCAGCAGCCGAAGCCACTTGCCGGAGCTGTCCACGGGTGGGCTCACATCGAGCCGCTCCAGAGCCTTCAGCGGCTCCAGCAGCGCCTCCAGCTGCCAGTCGTTGATGCCGGCCGGCAGCGTCAGCTCACGAAGACTGGAGGCGTTGGCACGCGCCAGCCGGCGCAGGGCAGAGACCCGCAGCTTAAAGCCGCGCAGGTTGGCCTTTTCCAGGGCGTGGCAGGTGGCCGCTGGAATAAAGCAACACCAGTCAGTGAAGAAGTGCTCGCTCATATGGACAAGGAATGGCAGTTACAGCGGGACAAAGCGTAGGGGAGAGTGGGGTTATTTGGCCAGTGGTGTAAATTGGCCACCCCCACCTGTACGATGTCTAATAAAGGTGAGTGAAATAATTCTAGTCTCTATTCATTTGTCATGGGTAGAAATAACTGGAGGACAAATGTGAAAACTTTGCCCCTCGTAGTTTTATTCAAAATAAATAAAACGTTAATTTCATTAGAAAACGGTAACTTTTACTTCTGTTTACAAAGTTGTATAACGTGCAGTATTTGGGCTAAAAACGAATTCAGACATTATAGCGCCATTCTTGGGGGTGTTCAGCGGTTCCAAGAGCAATTTCATCTAATTCCGTATAGCCGTGATGACTTTATAGACAAAAAATTTCAGGATGGCAATATGGGGTAATTTGGCCGGGACTAGCGGGGCAACTTGGCCGGTGCGCTCATGGTCACTATGCTGGGACGGCCGAGTTTTCATGGTCAATTGTACCAAAAATGACATGCTTCATGACCAACTTTGACTACTTTGATGCCTTACTTCCGATTGGTCAACTGTAAGAGCATGTGACGTCATCAAAGGTTACCAAACGTTTTTTGCTAATAAATCCTTGCATAAAAATGGTACAGCCGCACAAATGGTCTCATTCTGTTCAGCTCGCCAAGGCGCATCGAATGATATGCATGATGACCTTGAAATCACGTGACCTTAAGGTCAAGCGACCTGATGTAACGTGACCTGAGGTCAACCTTTGACCTTGACTTCTCAAGGTCAACACATATATCTTTCGATGCGGACTGACGAGAGAATTACGAGGGTACTCGAAATTTTGGCCTAGCTTGATTACTTCAAAAGTTATTCGTAAAAAACTGTCTTCGCATCTAGAGCCGCTAATTTGGCTATTTTGACCCCTGTGACCCCTGAGTCAACCTCCAAAATGCGGCAAATGCGTCATAGGACACACGACACGTCATTGCTGAATCTGAAGCAGACTCGCAATATAACAGAAAATCCCGACCGCAAACTAACACCGGCCAAATTGCCCCACACCCCCGGCCAAATAACCCTGCTAGTGGGGCAATTTGGCCGCCTTGCAGACCTTTGCAATACGTCACAATTTCAATATAAGTAATTACTCTATCATTTCAAGTTCACTGTCCAGTAAAGTAAACTGAATGCGGCACCTGCTAGCGTTGAGAAAATGCAGAAATGTGTCGTCAATTTTAAGTTATATCGTTTTCTAAAAAAGCGGCCAAATTACCCCAACCTCCCCTACCAGTTCGTGTGTAGCGCGTTTCACACAGCACTCACCGACCAGTCGGAGGTCGGTGTCCGTCTCAGCGGTCGGCGCCTGCAGTTCGGTCATCTTCGGCTGGTCCTGTGCCTTCAATACGAGCTCTAGGCTCGTGGCCGGCGCCGGGTCCTCTCCACCGCGGGTTTGCTGATCGGTTAGCTCCCGCCGACAGTCGCCGACGATATCGTCGACGGCGGACCGCCAGCGATGGCAGACTGTCGGCACCAACGAAACAGGAGGACAAGTGACGT
>NW_024883589.1:0-67346 GCF_019059575.1 Amphibalanus amphitrite
GAGAGAGAGAGGACAGAGAGATAGACAGAGACAGAGACAGAGACAGAGACAGAGACGAGAGAGAGAGAGAGAGAGAGAGAGAGAGAGAGAGAGAGAGAGCGGAGAGAGAGAGAGAGAGAGGAGAGAGAGAGAGAGAGAGAGAGAACCCGGTACACTCCGTTTACCCACACGACAGTGTTGTTCAATGTTCAACCAGACACCTGACCTATATCATTCTCATCAGACGCATCTAGACAAAACACCCAACCAACCATTGCCACCATTGTCCAAAAGCTCTGCAGCACGACACCCGAGCTACAGAGCTTGAAATTAGAGCTGTCTTTGAGCGTCCCCACAGAGGGCACCCTTATAAACTTCACAGCGCATCAGACATCAACAAGTTCACTTCACACTGCCAGGGTTTTGTTATCTGTGAAATATACCCCCCTGTCAACAATCCAAAATAATCGTCTATCGCGGGAACGTGTTCAAGGCTATACAACGGGAGTGTCTAAAAAGCAGACGAGATTAGCAGACGAGCCCATGCTCAGTAACTACTGGACCGATTTTGATAATTCTTTCACCATTCAATAGCAGGGAACTTATATAGGTGCCGTTTTTCGTTTTTTGGCGATTGGTTCACTATGACTGGACCAATCGGACCAAAATGGTCCAGAACCATACACCCCCTTAAAAGCAGACGAGCCCATGCTCCTAAACTACTGGACCGATTTCGATGAAACCTTCACCATTAGACGCGCCGTGGTCTGAAACGGTGCCGTTTTTGATAATTTTTTGATTGGCCCACCCTAAGTGGTCCAAATCGGTCCAAAACCCCTAAAATCTGTTGCAGACGAGCCCATGCTCCGAAACTACTGTACCGATTTTGACGAAACCTTCACCATTAGACGCGCCGTGGTCTGAAACGGTGCCGTTTTTGATAATTTTTTGATTGGTCCACCCTAAGTGGTCCAAATCGGTCCAAAACACCTAAAATCTGTTGCAGACGAGCCCATGCTCCGAAACTACTGGACCGATTTCGATGAAACCTTCACCATTAGACGCGCCGTGGTCTGAAACGGTGCCGTTTTTGATAATTTTTTTTTTATTGGTCCACCCTAAGTGGTCCAAATCGGTCCAAAACCCCTAAAATCTGTTGCAGACGAGCCCATGCTCCGAAACCACTGGACCGATTTCGATGAAACCTTCACCATTAGACGCGCCGTGGTCTGAAACGGTGCCGTTTTAGATAATTTTTTGATTGGTCTTCCCTAAGTGGTCCAAATCGGTCCAAAACCCCTAAAATCTATTGCAGACGAGCCCATGCTCCGAAAATACTGGACCGATTTCGATGAAACCTTCACTATATGACGCGCCGTGGTCTGAAACGGTGCCGTTTTTGATAATTTTTTGATTGGTCCACCCTAAGTGGTCCAAATCGGTCCAAAACCCCTAAAATCTGTTGCAGACGAGCCCATGCTCCGAAACTACTGGACCGATTTCGATGAAACCTTCACCATTAGACGCGCCGTGGTCTGAAACGGTGCCGTTTTTGATAATTTTTTGATTGGTCCACCCTAAGTGGTCCAAATTGGTTCAAGAACAGCTCAAAAATGCGTTTTCACGTAGTCAACCGATGAGCTGGTTTCCGCAGCGCGGAGGTGCACTAGGCCCAATTAGCATGCATTTTTGCTCTAGTTTCGAAAGCAAAATGCATGACAATGGGTTTGGGGCACCTCCGTCCTGCAGAAATCTATCCGGACTCTGACAAAGTACATAACGGGTTTTAGGCATTTTGGACCAATTTGGACCACTAAGGATGGACCAATCAAAACATTATCAAAAATGGCACCGTTTCATACCACGGCGCGGCGAATGGTGAGGGTTTCATCGAAATCGGTCCAGTAGTTTCGGAGCATGGGCTCGTCTGCAACAGATTTTAGGGGTTTTGGACCGATTTGAACCACTTAGGGTGGACCAATCAAAAAATTATCACAAACGGCACCGTTTCAGACCACGGCGCGAAAAATGGTGAAGGTATCATCGAAATTGGTCCAGTAGTTTCGGAGCATGGGCTCGTCTGCAACAGATTTTAGGGGTTTTAGACCGATTTGGACCACTTAGGGTGGACCAATCAAAAAATTATCAAAAACGGCACCGTTTCAGACCACGGCGCGTCTTATGGTGAAGGTTTCATCGAAATCGGTAAAGTAGTTTCGGAGCATGGGCTCGTCTGCAACAGATTTTAGGGGTTTTGGACCGATTTGGACCACTTAGGGTGGACCAATAAAAAATTATCAAAAACGGCACCGTTTCAGACCACAGCGCGTCTAATGGGGAAGGTTTCATCGAAATCGGTCCAGTAGTTTCGGAGCATGGGCTCGTCTGCAACAGATTTTAGGGGTTTTGGACCGATTTGAACCACTTAGGGTGGAGCAATCAAAAAATTATCAAAAACGTCACCGTTTCAGACCACGGCACGTCTAATGGTGAAGATTTCATCGAAATCGGTCCAGTAGTTTCGGAGCATGGGCTCGTCTGCAACAGATTTTAGGGGTTTTGGACCGATTTGGACCACTTAGGGTGGACCAATCAAAAAATTATCAAAAACGGCACCGTTTCAGACCACGGCACGTCTAATGGTGAAGATTTCATCGAAATCGGTCCAGTAGTTTCGGAGCATGGGCTCGTCTGCAACAGATTTTAGGGGTTTTGGACCGATTTGGACCACTTAGGGAGGACCAATAAAAAATTGTCAAAAACGGCTCCGTTTCAGACCACAGCACGTCTAATGGTGAAGGTTTCATCGAAATCGGTCCAGTGGTTTCGGAGCATGGGCTCGTCTGCAACAGATTTTAGGGGTTTTGGACCGATTTGGACCACTTAGGGTGGACCAATAAAAAAATTATCAAAAACGGCACCGTTTCAGACCACGGCACGTCTAATGGTGAAGGTTTCATCGAAATCGGTCCAGTAGTTTCGGAGCATGGGCTCGACTGCAACAGATTTTAGGGGTTTTGGACCGATTTGGACCACTTAGGGTGGACCAATCAAAAAATTATCAAAAACGGCACCGTTTCAGACCACGGCGCGTCTAATGGTGAAGGTTTCGTCGAAATCGGTCCAGTAGTTTCGGAGCATGGGCTCGTCTGCAACAGATTTTAGGGGTTTTGGACCGATTTGGACCACTTAGGGTGGACCAATCAAAAAAAACTATCAAAAACGGCACCGTTTCAGACCACGGCACGTCTAATGGTGAAGATTTCATCGAAATCGGTCCAGTAGTTTCGGAGCATGGGCTCGTCTGCAACAGATTTTAGGGGTTTTGGACCGATTTGGACCACTTAGGGTGGACCAATCAAAAAATTATCAAAAACGGCACCGTTTCAGACCACGGCGCGTCTAATGGTGAAGGTTTCATCGAAATCGGTCCAGTAGTTTAGGAGCATGGGCTCGTCTGCTTTTAAGGGGGTGTATGGTTCTGGACCATTTTGGTCCGATTGGTCCAGTCATAGTGAACCAATCGCCAAAAAACGAAAAACGGCACCTATATAAGTTCACTGCTATTGAATGGTGAAAGAATTATCAAAATCGGTCCAGTAGTTACTGAGCATGGGCTCGTCTGCTAATCTCGTCTGCTTTTTAGACACCCCCTATACAACTCCGTGTCGAACTATAGGACGCGTCGAATTCATTTCAGTCGTGTGCCATTATATCCCACGAAATGAGAACACACCTATAATATGTGTCAATGGACACGGTTTCTGTACATTTGAGCACCTCCGCTTTGACACGAAGCCAACCACTGACGTATGAAGCAGACTTTTTATCGCATAGACGCGACGAAAAGTAGACATTTCAAGAGCGACCTGTTGAAATGCAGCACGTCTGATTTCAATGATATCAGCACCATCACTGGGTCATACACCCAGGCAGTGTTAGATTGGTAACAAGACGCCCTCCTATTCAATGTCACAGTCCAGCTTCCTTTGGGCTTCCTATGTATTATCAGGTGTTCTGTACAACCCCGGACACCCTGTGTTTTTTGTTAGAACAAAGGTCGTTGTTGTCGCTTCTCCCATTTCACCGAAGTTTGATCTGCTACGGACATTGCGAGAATCAGTTAGCTTCTATATAATATTTTTAGAGGCGGAAATTTCGTAGAGTGTAGTTTTCAAAGTTGCTAGGTTAGCTTTGGTTCGTTGCGTTAGGTTAGGTTATCCGACAGAGCTGGGCCCAATAGAAGCTCAGGTATTGACTCGTCACTTCAGAATATCAAGGCAAAGAGATTATCCATTGAATCTATCGCAGAAAATATATTTTAAAATACTGTCACCTCTGTAAATGAGCCATCCCAAAAGAGAGGGCGAACGCGTCCTATCACGAGGAATTAGAAATCGCGTGACGATGGGTTAGCTTCAAGGTCGATGGTATGATGTTCATCGCCATGTAGAAAGCAGCCTCTAAATTTCCTGAGATTCTCCTCAGTGCTTGGGGCTTTTGTCTACTTAGTAGACTCTAGTAGGTACATGTCAAAGCCATATAGGTACCGGTAAGAAGACCAGGTTGTTGGTACGCCACACTTGCTCAGTCTAATGAGAAGACAAAATATCGCCTCAAAGTCGCTGAGGAAGTCTGAAGTGAGCTCTTTCTACAACGAGAGACAAATACGTCTGAGTACTGGGCGGTAGAGATGATTCAAAAAGGGGAACACTGTGACTCTTCGCTGTATATAGTGTTTTCATCTTTACTTTTGACTTTACGACTAAAACACAGGTGGAATTACTCATATCCAGCTCACCGTCCGGGGTCAGCAATGACAACCGACGGGGGGGGGGGGGAGGAGCGAGGGGGAGGGCGAAAGGTCACCTACCCTGAATCACAACAGGACGTCCCACCAGGGAGGGGGGGGGGGGGCAGTGACCGATGACAAATGGATTTGTCGAACGTCGTGACTACCCACAAAAACAAAGTAATTCAAGAATCGACAAAAAAGCAATGAATAAAAGCATTGATGGAATATTTTCTTTTACACCTTATTTTGTGATAAAGTGTTTGATCTTCCTCAAAGACGAATATGTAGAAAAAAAACAAACATGAAAATGAAAACCACCCATGGTCTAACAACGGGAGGAAGATTAAACCCGCTTTGAAAGGCATGCCCCGGCATCGTTCGATACTTCAATTGTACTGAAGCCTCACAGCTTGTTAGCCAGTCATAGTCCTTGGTAAGCATATCCTTGTTTCTTTCAGTCTTCCATAATCGTTGTCTGTATGTCACACTTTCATCCATTCTACTAGTCACTCAGAACACCAACCATCCTAACCATTCTCTGAGTCAGATGTATTTCATCATCCATCCGTCCGCCACGACACCTGTGTCTGTCTGTCACACCCGTGTCTGTCATACCCGTGTCTGTCACACCGAACGGACCCCAGCGGCGTGACAGCTCATATACCCTCAGTGTCACATCGTTACAAAGTCCCCGCGTCACGCGTCACAGTAGTTAGTTACCCTCAGTGTGGGGCTGGAGTGACACCTCCTCCTCCACTCTTTCTTGTCAGCTCTCGTTGAGTGTGGATAGCATTCTCCCCAGGAGGGGTTCGAGGCTGTGCGAAACTCTCGTCTACAGCAACACCACTCTCTCCCAGTGTGGAACATCTTTGCAAAACTCTATTCGTGGACGATACTACTCTTTCTCCAAGCGAGGTCTATCCACTCTGCGAAGCTCTCGTCGAGGAAGATACCCCTCTCTCCTTCGCTCGTCATCCTGAAACTCTACCCTAATCATATCACAAGTACAACATACCTAAAACCCGTAACAACTCTCCATCACCAAAACCATGACTTTTCATCAACCCCCACCCATCTCCTTCCTTTCCATCGCCATCCTAACCATCTTCCACACACTTCCACCTTCCACATTCGCCGCTCCACCTGCTCCAATTGACATTACCCCCTACATTCCACCGGGCGTTCCACCCGCTCCACAATGCTCCAAAAGTGGAACCTGCGGACCCGGCCAATACTGCGCTCTTTATAAAGGAGATACGTGCTGTCTAGCACGCACGTGTTATCCCGAGTGTCCATCTACACACGTGTGTGTACAAACACGATGGTATTGTGGTGAGCTCAGCTGCAAATGTCCTCCGTGGTTAGTATGTAAACCAAGAAAGGAGCCGGTATCAATCGCCGCGCCTCCCGATACGTGTAAACCGAAGTGTAAAGAAGGGGAGGTCTGCCTACGAACGAGTTACGAAGAGGCCAGTTATAAATGTAGGAAGGGCTTCCCTGGGTGCTGGGAGTGGACCGATTGTACCGTGGGGGCGTTCGGTTATCTGACAAAGAAGAAGGAGGAGGAAGATAAGACTGGATAGAGGAGAGAGAGAGGAGGAAACAAGGTGAAGGGAGAAGAGAGGGTCAGAAGAAAATGTAAAAAGAAGAAATGATGATGAAAAGGAAGAAGCTTAAGGAACATACATAAGAAGACCAAGAAGAACACAAAAACATTAAAAGCAATGAAGAAAAAGGAGTGGGGAAACAAACAAGGAAAATACCCGAAGATTGTGAGCGTACGACCGAAGATGGCATCAAACAGAGCCAAACACTCGAAAAAGAAGTCAGCAGAAAAATACATTAAGTCCTACAAAACAAAAAGAGAATGGAACAGAAAACAGGGATTAAAGCAATGAAATATGAATCGACAATACCGCAACAAAATGAATATAAAAAAGAAGAACATGGAAATATAAAACAGACGAAACTAAAACCATGGATGATATAATAATCCATGTTATATCATCCATGCTAAAACCACAAAAGAAGAAAAACACCGTGGCCTTCTACAAAAAGTGAAGGATGTCTTCGTAGCAAAAGAAAAAACAACAGGAATCCACGCGCCACACACATGGACACAATAGGGCGACAGCCCGGCTCTGCCATCTATAGACGACGTCCCAGGCCTGTCATAACCACAGTAGCACTGTGGTTTTCACAGGTTTTATGCCAGCTCCAGGAAGGTGGCGTTGAAAAAAAAAACAGTCAACATGGTTTGATAAAAAGGATCCTCTTGTTTCACCACACGACAGATTTCTACAAAAATAGATCTTTGCCAACGGATGTTATGGTATTAGAATAGTATGTACGTCCGCGTTTCGGTGTAGTTTTCAGTGCTATTTATGGAACTTTGTTTTCTAAATGAGCGTAATGCGTCATCAATCGGTATAGCAATATGCAATCAGTTTCGCTTGTTTGATGCCAATGTGAATCGTGGAGAATGCGATAAGGTGTTGTACGGGCAATGTCTCTTGCGAGAATGCGAATGTGTGTGAACTATGCGAAACTACACTTACATTGGGCCTGAGGTGAAACTGTGCACCAAACAAATTGCTTTCCATGGTTGGTATCTGTTTGTGGTATATGAAAACCTGTATTTTCTCATCCATGACAACCTTACGAGTTGCGCTTTATTGGAACTTTGTGGTTTGGTGTGTTTTTGGTTGTAATGTAACGCCAGAGTACTGCTTCGAGCTCGGGTTTAATAGCGCATTGAAAAAATGAAACGGCAAAGACCGAACAATGAAGTCGCACAATTTACAAAGTCAAGCAACGATGCTGTGGTCTCGTAGCTGCATCGTTCAAGCTTCCAAAAATTTCCCAAACCTTCACGCAGGAGTTTCTATCACCGAATTTCCCGAACTCCACATCTCTTCTCTAATCTACCTCCCTCTCCCTCCCTCCCTCCCTCCCTCCCTCCCTCCCTCCCTCTCTCTCTCTCTCTCTCTCTCTCTCTCTCTCTCTCTCTCTCTCTCTCTCTCTCTCTCTCTCTCTCTCTCTCTCCCTCCTCCCCCCAAACCCACCTGAAGGCCGGATGTTTGATCAGCGCCAGCGCGAACAGTGGCAGCAGCTGCAGGGACCTCGGCGCCTCCAATCCCGGCCCGGGAGAGCTCAGAGTAGCTCGGTACGCTCCCAGAGAGTCGATCACGGCATTCACGACGGCCTCCCGAGCGTCCGGGAGAGAGGACGAGAGGCACCGGTCCACGGCTGAGGAGAGAGGGGGGGGGGAGTTAGTTGCAGGTCAACTAAGACAGACAGACAGGCACCCAACTTGGCGAGCGCTGAGCAGACTGATACAATACCTATCTGAGCAGGTTCCTCTAGCTCAGGGGCGGGCAAACTTTTGGGAGCGCGGGCCGGGTGTTGCATTTGTGAGCAACTGGGGGGCCGGAGTGCTAAGCTCGCCAGAGCTTCGTTTGTCAATGACTAAAATGGATGCTATGTTGCTATGACGCGACTGACCAACGACGGGCAATGACTGGCTCATGACAGAGACAAATACCTATAGTTACACTTACAAACGAATGACTTTTGACCCTTGACAACCATACTAAAAATCAAGTCTGCTTAGGTAAAATGCACACACACACTAGGAATCATAGGTCTCGCGGGCCGGATTGCAATGCTGGCTGCCTATCCAGGCCACGGGCCGGACGCCGGAGCTTGGCGGGCCGCATCCGGCCCGCGGGCCGGACTTTGCCCACCCTGCTCTAGCTCGTCGTAAACTAATATATTACGGTTAAAATACATGCTGGTCAGATCCCTGTCTCGCTTTTTACAATATTCTTCAGAGGACTCGTTAAGCATCTGTACAGCGCCCTGACTCACCTAAAATCATTCAATTCTGCCGAGCAGACCGACAAAGTACATCCTGGTAAGCATCATGTCTTGTCTAGCCTAAACTACCCACTTTGGCCCCTGCCTCGCCCCATACCAACTCTTGGTAAGCACACCTACTAACAAATCCTAGCCAGACTCCTGCCCCATACTAACCCATTTTGGCCAGCAGACCTACTAACAAATCCTCGCCAGACCCCTGCCCAGACTAACCCATTTTGGCGAGCAGACTGGTGACGGCCTCCTGATCGGCTCCCTGGATGACCTCGTGCATGTTGGGTGTCACAGGGAGGCAGAGCGTGTGAACGCGAATACGGCGCTCTCCTGAGGGAACAGGAGGGAGAGAGGGAGTTAGAGTGTACGATACAACTAAACTACGACATCAAAACTACAACACAACAGGCTTTTCCCCACCACGGTGATCCACATCTAAATTTTCATTATCCATTCCAAATATTCAAAAATATCCCCTGTAGTACCCATCTATCTACCATATTCACTTCCCATTTCCTTCCTCCCCACTCCCCCTACCTCCTACCTGTGCTCGACGTGTACTCTCCCCACCCCCTCCTACCCTTGCTCGAAGTGTAGAGTAGCGCCGCCTGGAAGCACGCCGTATGGGTGTCGCTGAGAGCTTCCTCCACCGAGACCTGGATCCCGAACCCGGCGTCCGGGCTGACATTAGGCAGGGAGAGGAGGTCCGTGGAACGGACGAAGAAGTTGCCGTGGAATGTGTGCATCGCCAGACCGCTGTAATAAAGAGGGGAGACGGAGGTTATAAAGGGGTTAGAGAGGGGTAAGAGGGGATTTTGTGAGCGTAAAAATGTTCTCAGAGATGGTGTCAGTGACGATGACTTAAGGGGGAGGGGGACGCCCGGACAGTTAGTGGTTATCGGCGCCCATAACGATATAGGTACTAGAAATTGGTCAGAAGAGAGAAGGTGAAAGCAGGAGGATAAGACAGCGGGGAAGGCAGTACAACGTTAGCATTACTTTATTATGTAATAGAGGATAGAGAGGAAAGAGGTTACGTTACGAGGGTCGGGACGTAACGAAGACATATCAAAGTAGAAGGAGAGCATTTCAGAAAACAGCTACAGAAAACAAATATATTGTGCATTTTCAAAGTCTGTCTTCCTTTCATACCCATCCTCCCTCCCTCACTCCCCCACCCCACCCCCTCTCTCCTCTCTCCTCTCTCTCTCTCTCTCTCTCTCTCTCTCTCTCTCGCTCTCTCTCTCTATCTCTCCCTCTCCCTTGCTCTCTCTCGCTCCCCCACCCACCCCCTCTCCCCTCTCTCTTACCGAGTACACCTTATCCTCATGACCGCCTCGAACCCGATCTTCCTGGTGAGATATCTCCTCAGTCCGCGTTCAAACGCCTCCGTCTGAGCTGGGTTGAGCTGGGTATGGACCCCGGGGTAGTAGTGCACAGAGCCACCCGAGAACTGGCTGACGCCACCTGGGGAGAGAGAGGGGGTTAGAGGGGGTAGAGAGAGAGAGAGAGAGAGGGAGAGATAGAGAGAGAGATAGAGAGAGAGAGAGAGAGAGAGAGGAGAGAGACAAAATCAGAGTGAGATAAAGAGTGAAAAAGAGCATAAGGAAGAGGGAAAGAGATGGATAGTAGATGTGAAAGAGAGAAGGAGAGAGAAAAAGGAGAGAGAGAGAGAGAGAGAGAGAGAGAGGGGGGGGAGAGAGAGAGAGAGTAGGGGAGTAATGGGGCGGGAAAGAAAGTAAGAATTTGCCGGTTTCGCCATAGGTGTGCGACGTAAAAAATGTACAGAGATGAGTCAGTCAAAATTTAAGTAAGTTCATTCACTCCTGTTGACCACAACAAACACTGCTTGCCGTTTCCAGGGATATCTGAGGCATATTTTTTATACATTGTAAGCGTTTCAGCCACTAGAAATGTTTTTCATCAAAGTTCCTACACAATGCTAAGCGTTAAACCACACTTGAACCAGCCGACATAACTCCATCATTATAATCATGGGCAATGCTGACATGAAGACTAAAGAGCATGACCCTGCCATGCCTGACTCTCTAACCATAGAACCTGCCAAAACCAAAGTGACAATTACACAGCAATCATACTAAAAACCACCACCCCACAACGTCCCCCCTCCTCAGTTGCCAGATAACCCCCCTTACTCACTCAGAGTTGCCAGATCGGTGTAGGTTGCCGCCACAGAGAACAGGTCCACAGCCACCTGCTGTGAGGAACACTCCAGGGCCAGCTTCTTGTAGAAGTCAGTGGCCGGGCCCAGGTGGGGCGACGACTGACCTGCGGGTGGTGGAAAACGGGTTCTGTAATAACATGTAGGTACATGAAAATGGCGCTGCCGCGGTGTAGTGAAGTCGTGTGCGTACTACACTACGACGACTTCTGTCACGTCATTTACGATAAAAATACGCATTTGTCCCCCATTGGTTGCGCATGCTTAGAAGTATGGCGTTCAATGACGTCAAATAAGTCATCTAAAGATCTTGAATGACACACAACGGCAAGTTACACATATGTAAATGCTTGTTTGAGTCTTCATCGGGAAATGTTGGGCGCTCTTAACATGAAATATACGAACAAGAACACATCCGGGTTCTGGGGGGAGCCGCCACAGCAGCGAGCGTACCTCTGCCCAATGCAGAAGTTGAAACGAGACTTCCCAGGGTAACTACCAGCACGTTCAAAGCTCAGCCCATTGACCTTGACACTCTGCTCGGAACATTGCTCTCGATGAAGACGTCATCATCCACCGGCAACGATGGAATAAGCATCGACATGCTACAGCGATTCTCGTCAGGCGTTGCAGATGTCCTGCTCGATGTGGTCAACTCCAGCCTCCATACAGGTCAAGTACCAGCATCATGGAAACACGCTCTGGTCATACCGATACCGAAAGGGAAAATAGCCAGAACCCCCGCTGACACCCGCCCGATATCAATACTGCCAGCGATTATGAAGCTTGTCGAAAAGATAGTCCAGCAACAGCTAACTGGATATCTTGAGACGAACCACCTTCTATCACCCCATCAGCATGGCTATCGCAGGCTGCACTCAACAGAGACGGCACTCGGCGTGATAACCGACAACGCCCTGATGGCCATGGATAAGGGAGAAATATCCATTCTAGCCCTGCTTGACCAATCAAAGTGCTTCGACGTGGTACCTCATGAAACTCTACTGAACAAACTACAAACATACGGAATTGACACTGACTGGTTCAGTAACTACCTAACAGGACACACCCAACAAGTCATGATTCGAGGAATCGGCAGCACAGTCATAAAGTCGGTAACCAGACCAAACTCGATCGGTGTGTACCAGGCGGCTCAATGAGTTGTATCCTGTACACTCTTTTCTCGAACGATCTCGGACTGTATGTCAATGAAGGCGTTACCGTCGTTCAGTATGCCGATGATGTACAAGTACTAGTGACCGGCAGGAAACGGGAATTACCACAGCTGATAGCGAGGCTTGAAAATGCACTTGAAACTCTGTTCCAATGGTTCTGTCATCATCGCATGAAGGTCAATGAAAAGAAAACACAGCTGATTGTGCTTGGTACCCAGGCAATGCTCAGAAGCGTAGCTGCTGTGACCATTACCTTCAATGGCTCCCCGATTCACAGCTCGACGACCGTGAAGGACCTAGGAGTTACGATCGACCAACACTTGAACTATCACTCCCATGTCGACGCTCTCATAGGCAAATGTACAGGCATGGTGATCTCACTATCCACGGCGAGAAACGTCATTCCGAGCCCAACTCTCGCAGCCCTCGTACAGGCTCTAGTGCTGTCAGCTGTACGCTATTGCATCTCAGTGTACGGGTCGAGCGGATCTTCCCAGCTTACGCGAATTCAAAAGATCATTAACTTTGGCGCGCGAGTCGTGAGCGGTAGAAAGCGCAGGGATCACATCTCGGATGTCGTTCAACAGCTTGGATGGATAAATGCTCGACAGTTAGTTGAGCACCACACCGTCAGCATGGTGCAGTCAATAGTTAAGACCGGCCTACCAGAAAGTATCCACCGAACGATAGGACCGCCCGCGAACCAGCGACACACTTACGACACTAGAGGCGCCAGCAGTCTGTCCGTGCCTCATATAAAAACAGAGGCTGGAAGACGCAGGCTGTGTTATCGTGGCGTCACACAATACAATGCAACCAACGTTCCCACAGACTGTCGTCGTTACCGACACCACCTGAAACGCGACATACTGTCAAGACAACATCATGTTTAAATGCCTATAGGCTGCACAAATGCCGACTCGTGTGTGTGTGAATGTACAGTACATATGAAACAACTGGCCGCCGAATGATTGGAGTGGGGATGAACCAATGTGATGAACCAACCTATTGTGATGAACCAATGTTTGACGTGCAACACCGAAAAGCCACGTTTCACTGTGGATGTGTTGTAAATATATCTATCTATCTATCTATCCCTGATTTATTGTCTTACCTGACCTACCTTTTTGGTCCTATCTCGCGGTCTGAACTCTATTCTTACCTGCTCGGTTGTTGGAGTCTCTCTCGCTGCTCCTCTGTTATCTTACCTGCTCGGTTGTTGGGCTCCTCTCGCTATCCCCTGTAATCTTACCTGCTCTGTTGATGGATCTCTCTCGTTATTAATGCCTCACCTGCCCGGTTGTTGGGGTCCTCTCTGGCCGTCAGAGCTCTTAATCTCACCTGCTCGGTTGTTGGGAGTCTCGCTATCCCTCTAATCTCACCTGCCCGGTTGTTGGGGTCCTCTCTCGCTATCCCCTGTTATCTTACCTGCCCGGTTGTTGGGGTCCTCTCTCGCTATCCCCTGTTATCTTACCTGCCCGGTTGTTGGGGTCCTCTCTCGCTATCCCCTGTTATCTTACCTGCCCGGTTGTTGGGGTCCTCTCTGGCGGTCAGAGCTCCCGGTCCGTGTGACGGCAGGGACGCCAGGACAGCAGTGATCCGACCGCCGACTGGGTACTGTCGGAGGGGAGACGATAGTTAGTTATACGAGCTGGGGAGAGAATGTGAAATTACACTCGACTTCTACGAGCTGGTGAGAAGCTGAAATTACACTCGATCTCTTTCCGTGCTTCCACTAGAGTAGGTAGGCGGTAGCATGTTTAGACAAGTTCTACACCAAACGCCCACATCGAAACCCACCTGAAGATTCGTTCATATATCAGCAGCAGGTGCTTTTAAACAGTTAAGATTCAGCTCCTTTTTTCCCACAACTGACCACCAGTTTACACACTTCCCTTTTCCTCCCCAAAGAATGCACAGCAGTTTATACTTCCCGCTTCGACCTCCTGAAACTCCCTTCCCTCTCCAAAGAATTACCACTAGTTTACGCTTCCCACTTCCCCCAGACACTAAACACTAGTCTAGACCCTCATGCTTCCCTTTTAATCTGTTTATATCCTTTTACCCAAGTTTATACCCTTCGACCTTCCAGTACTCTTCTTCCTTCCCGAAGACTGACCACTACCACTAGTTTATACCCTCCCTTCCTACCCAAAGACCACTATTATTTTACACGCTCCATTTCGCACCCAAAGACTGACCACTATAAGTTTATACCGGATACCCTACCCTTCATCACCAAAGACTGGCAAGTAGTTTATACCCTCCCCTTCCTTCCCCAAAATTTTAACTGACCGCAAGTGTATACCCTCCCCTTCCTACCCAATAACTGACCACTAGTTTATCCCCTCCCTATTCCTCCTTAACACTCACCACCAGTTTGTATGCAGCCTGCAGCGCCGCTCCCAGACAGCTCCGGGTATTGTGGTTCCCAGCAAACCACTCCGGTAGCTGGGTGAGCAGGTCCTGTACTAGGTCACGTGACTCGTTCAGGTTCACCAGCAGGCCGTCCGGGGAGGGTGGAAACACGTCTGAGAAAAGAGATACATGGGAGTTAGGTCACGTGACTAGCTAACATGAGCCAACAGAGTCAGGGGAGGGCGGGAACACGTCTGAAAAAAGAGATACATGAGAATAAGGTCACGTGACTAGCTAAGGTGAGCTAACAGTCAGGGAAGGGCGGGAACACGTCTGAGAAAAGACATACATGGGAGTTAGGTCACGTGACTCGGCCAGGTTTACCAGTAGGAAGTTAGGAGACGGCAGAAACACGTCTGAAAAAAATATATGGGAGTTAGGTCACGTGACTCGGCCAGGTTTACCAGTAGGAAGTTAGGACACGGCGGAAACACGTCTGAAAAAAGATATATTGGAGGTGGGTCACGTGACTCGGCTAGGTTTACTATCAGGCCGTCCGGAGAGGGCGGGAACACGTCTGAGAACAGAGAAGATGCATGGGAGTTAGGTCACGTGACTAGCTAAGGTGAGCCAACAGAGTCAGGGAAGGGCGGGAACAAGTCTGAGGAAAGAGATACGTGAGTGTTAAGTCACGTGACTCGGCTAGGTTTATCAGACTGTCACCAGGAAATCGTGAAACACGTCTGAGAAAAGAGTCACATGAGTGTAAGGCCGGGTCGCTCACTGAGGTTTGCCAAATGAGAACAACGTGTGTGTCGATAAACGTTTGAAAAACTGGGCCAAACAATAAGGGTTATTTCGCATGGCGGAAACAGCTGCACTGCAAACACGTATAAAATGACACAGTAGGAAGTGGATATGATTTTGGACTTTTTGAGTAGTAAACCATGATAAACAATAAACATGTAGACAAACGGTCTGTAGCAGCTACGATCACCTACCGTCCACATCACCGACCACCATCACCCTTGGCTAGGTGAGTCCCTCAGATTTAAAGTGGACGTTATGATTTTGGACTTAGTGCGCCTATATCAATTCGAAGTTGTGAGTTTGGCCTTTGTGAGTCTGTAGCAGTTACGATCACCTACCGTCCACGTCCCCGACGACCATCATCCTCGGCTGGGTCAGACCCTCGGAGAGGTCGTAGAAGTGGACGCTGTCGTCGAACGTGATGAAGCCGATCTGGTGGAAGAAGAAGGGGAATGGGAAGACGTCAGAGACATCGACTCATTCGACGCACCACGCCTAGTTGACAGTGAACTTGCACTATACGCACCGATATCTTACGGAGCTCACCAGCACTTTATGGAGCTCACCATTACCTTTTAGAACACACCATAACCCCACACCTATCTCGCGTTTAGCTCACTAAAACTCACCACTTACTCCCAAACAACTCCATATCAACACTCACGACTCGCACCTAACCAACCACTGGCATATTGCAAACAGCCGAGCACCTTAGAACACTCATCTTTCACCCATTATCATATACACTCATATCACCCCAACCTTCACACCTAAGCCCATTCCCAACTCTTTAATTCCCCAAACTCACCTGAGTCCGTGAATCTCCCGGTAGTCTGTCCAGCTCATCCAGTAGAGTATCACAGAACACACGGAGGTAACCCGACTCCACGGCTGCCCGACTCACGTCCAGGGCAAACAGGTAGCACGACGGCTGCGGCGGCCGCACCTGGGGACAAGTTGGGGAAACGTTAGGGGAACAGAGAGCAGGACGGCTGCGGTGGCCACACCTGGGGGACAAGTGGGGGAGTGTTAGGGGAATGTTAGAGGTACGTCCAGGGCAAACAGGTAGCAGGACGGCTGCGGCGGCCGCACCTAGAGGAAGACGTGGGAGATTGTTAAGGGAATGTTAGGGGAATATTATGGGAGGGGTTACCTAAGGGCTAAGCCAGCCGCACCTGAGGGATAGGGGGAATGCTAGGGCAAACAGGTAGCCAGGACGGCTGCGGCGGCCGCACCTGGGGAAGACGTGGGGAATGTTAGGGGAATGTTAGGGAAATGTTAGGGAAATGGCAATACGACGTCTCCGACGGCGGGACCTGGGGGAAAGTAAGGGAATGCTAGAAGCATGATAGTCCGGGAACAGATAGCAGGACGGCTGCAGCGGCTGGACCTACGGAAAAGATGGATGAATGTTAGGTGGCAGCATAAAGGCTAAGTGGGCTAGCACCTGGGGGAATGTTATATGAATGTTAGGGGAATTTTGGGGGACTGTGAGAGAAGTGTGAGGGGAATTTGACGACAGCAGACGGCGGGACAAGAGCGCTCGGACCTGGGAAAATGTTGGGGGGACAGATAGCACGATGGCTGAGGCTGCCGGAACAGGGAGAAATAGAGCATTAGGAGGGGTGTGGGCTTATGCGTGGTTCACACCGGATCCGTAATGACCGTTACGTGCCGTAATGAATACGTCGGCGATTAAATAATATCTTGAAAGTGGAGGGCACAATGCAACGCGCATGCGTAGTTCGATTTTTTGGCGACGTAACGCCGTATTCGTTACGGATTCGGTGTGCACCGGGAATTGCCATGTTTAGCGCCGTCCTTCGAATCAAGTGCGCCAAAACTATTTTGCTTACAAGCAATCGAAAAATGGGCTAAAGCTAAGAGCTGTTTCTTAATATCGGTGCGTCAGAATTTTAATTGGTTTTGCCCTCTTCTTTTTAAATCTATTCTTATCACTTTTGCGTAGTGGTTTATATTTGTATGGAGGCATATCATTGTTAATTAACTACAATTGTGGGCATGATACTATACAGAGAATCTTTTATCCTTTTTGGCATAAACAAGAAAACATGCCTATGCTGGTCAACGCTGAAGTTCATTTTCTACACTCGTGAAACGCTGCTATCCATGGGCAAGATCAACGTACGCATCGTACAGTTCGCTCAATTGGCTTGCGAAGAGGCAGTGCAGTGTCCGTCCAAGCATCAAGTCTAGCAGGGGCAATATGGGCAGCGAAGTTGACTCAGAACTGCATAAAAGACGTGGCACGAGAATCTATGTATTGGAATTTATTTTGTGGACTTTTAACTTGACCTGTAACATACGAGTACCTACATGATTAGGGCTAGGCTAGGCCTACGAAGGAAATGTTATCTTTAAATAAACGAGTGAAATGTAATTACGGAACATGAATTTTAGGTACGTCACTCAAGAGATACAACGTAGGTTGTGACATACTGAAGGCATACCTACATGAAATAATGCCTAAAAATCAGTCGGCGAGTTGATACGATTTTTTTTTCAAGTAGAAAGGTCCGCACTTGCACACGAGCAGACCGCTACCCGCTACCCAGACCAGCCCAATCAATCGCAACATGTGAGAAGGGGTGGGCACGTGCGCATGGGCCGACCAATACTCTCGCTGACCTTTGCACTCTGCATACTTTATATGCGTGGTGTCATTCAGCATACCAAAGTCCAAATGTGAGCGTTATCGGCCCAGCCAATCCCGAGATATGAAAAAGGGGTGCGCACGTGCGCACGTGCCGATCAATACCTTTGCCGACTTGTGAATTCTACATATAAGCATGTTATCATTCAGCATACTTGATATAAGCACTTTCGGCCCAGCCGATCCCCAAATATGAAAAAGGGGTGCGCACGTGCGCACGTGCAGATCAATGCTTTGCTGACCTGTGCAATCTGCAAATAAACTTGGTGTCATTCAGCATACTTAATATGAGCGCTATCGGCCCAGCCGATCCCAAGATGCCAAAAAGGGGTACGCACGCGCGCACGTGCAGACCAATGCCTTTGCCGATCTGTTCAATCTTCATATGTACATGGTGTCATTCAGCACACCAAATATGAACGCGATCGGCCCAGCCGATCCCCAGATATGAAAAAGGGGCACGCACGTGCGCACGTGCAGATCAATGCTTTTGTCAACCTGTGCAATTAGCATATAAACATGATGTCATTCAGCATACCAAATATGGGCGCGATTGGCACAGCCAATCCCGAGATGTGAAAAAGGGGTGCGCACGTGCGCACGCGCTGAGGCAATTCGAAATCGTCCTAAGGTCACGGGATGTGTAGTGTGCACCCAGCCAAAACAACAAACAAATATTGAACCGTTTCTATTCAGCCGTTCCCGAGTTATGCTATGACGAGCTCTTTTGGAACCTCTCTCGTCGCACGTGACACGTGCTGTAACAGGCACTCATGAGTGATATCAATAGCACAGTTCAGGGTAGAAAGGATGCAGCCCCTCCCCAAAGAAGACCGCTCATCAAACAGTCAAACCGTTTTGGAGATACATGTCGATAAAAGTCATTACGGCGGCCGGTCGAGCCGAAAAGTTCAATTTTCCCAACTTCTGTTACGTTCCGTAACGAGTACGGTGGACGCTGCCAGTTTACGGCGACTGGTTGCCACATTTCAACTTCGTCTACAAAAGTCACAATGCTTGGGGAATCTTGAGAAATCTCTAGCTCATTACGTCCGTAACGGTTACGGCGTCATTACGGATCCGGTGTGAACCACGCATTACACGAATGGACTGGCGAGGGGAACAGTCCGTGCACCGGCCTAGAGACACAATGCAGTCGATCTAACAACACTCCCAAACAGGGCAGCGGAGTCGGAGTCGGAGTTGGAGTCGGTCGGAGTTAACAGTTCTGACCGGAGTCGGAGTCGGAGTCAATTTTGGAAACCGGAACCGAAGTCGGAGTCGGAGTCACCCAAAAATCAATCGACTCCGCAGACAGGTGGCAGGGCTGGGGACTGCGGAGTTGGAGTCGGGGTTGGAGTCGATCGGAGTCGATAGTTCTGCCCGGAGTCGGAGTCGGAGTTGGGTTTTTGGAAGCTGGAGTCGGAGTCGGAGTCAATGAAAATTCATCGACTCCGCAGCCCTGCTCCCAAATACACAAACCACCTCTACTACTCTTGCAGAGCAATAAGGTCGATTTTACCACGCACCCTGAATACCAAAATCGCCCCTACCACTCTGACCATTCAATAAGGTCGATCTTACCATGTATTCAGACGGCGCGATGAACTCTATGGTGGACGACTTGCACTCGGGCCGCCGGCTGGGGTCTCCGTAGGTCTTACTGACCGGGTCATACTGAAACTCCTCCGGTACTGGCGGCACAAACAGGTTACAGGTTACAGGTCAGAGGGTGAGGGCCAATGGTTAACAGACAATGTACCAATGGCTAACAGTCAATGTTAACGGCCAACGGCCAATGGTTAACAAACAATGAACCAATGGCTAAAAATCAGTCAAAGTTAACGGCCAACGGCCAATTGTTAATAGTCAATGTGCCAACGGTTAACAGTCCATGACGTGCCAATGGTTAACAGTCAAGGTGCCTAGGTCAATGGTCACAAGGGTGGAGGCCCGATGGAGGGTCAAAGGAGTATGATCAATAATAGCTCAGTCAAGGTCAAAGTTCAATAGCCAAAACGTGTTGGGTCCAGGTCAAAAGTCAAAAGAGTGTATGGTCAATGAGGGGATGATACCGTCAAAAGAGTTAAAAGATAAGTTACGCACACCTCGTGACTCGTGAGGGTTCATTGGACGCATTTCACCCATCCTTCCCTCAATATCTCCTTTAGCGCAATGAGGCCCGCAATATCTGCACCATTGACTGTTCACATTAATCTTACCCGGGCTAATCAAATGTCTAGTGGATGTGATTACAAAAACTCCAACGCACACCATGTGGGATTCGACCAGTAAACGCATTATTATCCACCAATTTTCCCTCAAAATCTCGGCAGGAAGCCGTCCCACTCATTCACTAAAGCAACACTAAAGCCTGAAACAGACTCTTCCCACTGTCAGGAAATCCGCGCATGCGAGAGCCTATTCAAATACATGGAAGCACGCGCGCATCAATCGCACGCACCTCCCGCATCCGATTGATGCGGGAATAATTAAAATGTATTTGAATAGGCTCTCGCATGCGATTTCCTGAACGCGGAAAGAGTCTGTTTCAGCCTTACCTCCCTCTCCCCTCCTCTACTTACGGTCGTTCGCTCTGTAGCAGAGGTTGCACTTCCACCTCCTCTGGTCGATGAAGTACACAAATGGATTGATGTAAGTCCGACAGGAGCGGCACCGCACTATTGTGTTACACTGGATCACCGGTAGAGACTGCGGAAAAGAAAGGGGCCGAGAAATGTCAGTGAGTTATCAGGGTCAGATGTTGATGTTAATAAAAATAAATAACTACAAATGCATTCAGAATACATACTACCGTTTGACTTTCAAATAGACAAACAACTTTTTGTTCATAGAACCTTTATCACTGCGTAAAGTATCAACAAACACTGTAACCGTTTAAAAATCTTTTCCAATTAATCAATCACGTGTTTTCTGTTCTGCTAAGCAATCCGTGTTGCTACAGCAAAACTTAATAGAATACAATGCAAACACAACACAACACAATACAACACAATACAACACAACACAACACAACACAACACAACACAACACAGTATAATGAAACAAAACACAACAAAACACAGCCCATTTCATTCTACTTGATATACCACAAAACACGCCACCCCCGCGCCCCGTTCCAAGTCCTTTTGCAACCTCACCGGCAGGTCCTTGAACGGGTGGATGACGATGCCGAACGGCAGCCGCGACTTCTGGAGGACGCTGGACGTCTCCGGAACACGCGTCAAGGTGCAGCGGAACAGGCTGGGGGAAAAGGTGGTGTTACACGAAGTCAGTGAGTGGTGGATAAATAAAGACAGAACTGTGGTACGATAAAAGGCTGGTAACGCTGAAACGGCAATACAATCGATCTTCTAAATTGGTCTGTTTTAAAGCTCAAAACTTAGATCTGTAAAAACTCGTGCTGTCATCGAAACTTGAGCCCGATACCCATAAATGTGGTTATAATATACGATAGAAGTCGTGCCATCGTTGGGAATCCAGCTCACGATCCAACGATCTCCTGTCATTCCTGAGAACCGAGCCCAGTCGAATCATCCTTACATGAATAATGCTTTTGGTATATTCCAAACAAGCTGGTGCCGTCGTCGGGAATCAAACCCACTCTAAACCACCAATCCACGTCGCAATATTCGCTAAAAGTTCGAGTCATCCCTGGGAATCGAACCCACGCTCACCGGACGGAGCACTCACTCTGGCTTGACGTTGCTGTTGTTGAGATGCTCCTGCGGCAGAACGACCTTGGGTGGCTCCAGAGGCCCCGGAGGCAGAATGTGCCGCTGCTGCAGATACAAACACGTACAAACCCAGTCAGCATACAAAGGAACAGTGAACACGCAAACACATACACGCGCAAACGCAGTCAGCACACAAAGGAACACGCAAACAGAACACACGGATGGCTATCTACTCAGTATAATTCTGGCCTCTGGGAATCAGGAAATGATTCTATAAAATATGATTCCAAGGTGGCATTTTTGGCATATGTATTTCTAGTGCGTAGGAAGCCAGATAGGTAGCGGCACAACATTAGCCGGTAGTCATATAAGCAAATTTACAATTTGTTTAGATATCTGCTCCAAAAGTAACAACTTCTGACCATGACTCTTCTGTCTAAAACTCTAAAACTCATGTCATATCGTCATTATACTCCTCATCAGCAAACAAAATATTTAAATAATGACCCAAAGACATTCATACTCCCAACAAAACACCACAAAAACTCTCACCGCGCGGTGAGATTCGAACCCGTACCTGCATGAGGTCGACCGATTCTGTTCCCCACAGCCTGTTGAATCCTCCCGAGATGACATTATGGGCTGTCTGTCTGCCTCCTGGCTGTTGCTGAGGGCCTCCCAGTCCCATTTGGCCCATCTGCCCGGCCAGAGCGGCTGCTCCGTTAACTGGGGGTGGTGGGGGAGCGCCACCGCCGAACACCGGCTGTGGAAGAGGGGGGAGGGGGAGGTGTCACGTGGGTGTCATGTGGGAGTGTTGATTCATATGAACTTTAACCTCCGCACACTCTGATTACTCATCACTGTACCTGTGCATATCCCCCTTACTGATTAATTAAACATTCCCCGGCCATCAGCCCCTCTCCATAGTTATACCTTAGACATTCTCCTCTGATTATCCCTCTGTTTCTTACCTCCTTTGCTCCCTTATCCCTCTACCCCCATTAGTTTCTAATTTCTCCCTAATCCCTTCTGTCTCTTACCTCCATTTCCCTTATTCGTCCATCTCTTTTGACTCCTCATTCTCTAATCACTAAACTCCCCAATCCCTCTCCTCTCCCTCCCTGATAATTGCTCTACCCCTCCCCATTGATCCCTGCTCCTCTCCCTGCCTCTCCCTCTCCCCTCCATCCTTCTTCCTTCTTACCTGTACCGGGTAGCGCCTCTGTCCAGCCGGTCCCGGAGTTCCTCCCCCGTTCACAGCTCCATTTGACATCGGGGGCGGAGCCATCGGACCAGCGCCGCCTCCCATTGGTGGAGCGGACGGCGCCGGCGGCGCTGATTGGCCGGCAGCTGATGTGGGCGGAGCCATCAGCGGAGAACGCGTCGGTGGTTGGATGTTGCCAGTGGTGGGCGGGGCGTATGACGTAGGTGGACCAATTGATGACGTCGGAGGTCCAAATGATGACGTAGGTGGACCAATCGATGACGTCGGAGGCCCATAGGATGACGTTGGAGGTCCATAAGATGATGTCGGAGGTCCAAATGATGACGTCGGAGGGCCAAACGCTGAGGTTGCGGGTTGTCTATAAGCAGAAGTGGGCGGGGCATATGCCGAAGTAGGCGGTCCATAAGCCGAAGTGGGCGGAGCATAGGCTGAAGTGGGCGGGGCAGGCCGTTGGTTGGGGCCAGGAGGTCTGAGTGGATCCCCAGCTCCTCCTTGAGTAGACGGAGGACCAGGCATGGGACCAGGTGGTCTAGAGAGACCAGGACCAGAGAGACCAAGACCAGACGGAGGGCCGGGCGGTCCAGGTATGGGACCAGGCGGTCCAGGAACCTGAGGACCAGAACCTGGTGGTCTCGAGACTGACGGACTGGGCATGGGAGGACCAGGGACCGCCGGACTGCGGACCGGAGGACCACCGGGGACAGCGGGACCAGGGGCCAGAGGTCGGAATGGAGATGTGTTGAACTGTCCTCCAGGACCTGTGGGGAATAAACAAAACAGAGAGTTAGCTAACAGTGGGCATGTATAATTGTTATATGGAGACAGAGGCAGAAAGAAGTGCACGCAACAAACGTAAAACAAACATGTGAGTAAAGACAAACAGACAGACACCAGTGTGCACAAATACAAGAAAAGGGTGTGTCCCAAACACTCGCATTCACAAACACTGGCGTACACAGAAACACAAAAAGGGTGCGTAATTGCGCAGACACGCAATATACGATCATACACAGAGGTGTGCAAGAACACATACAACGGCATGTAAACATTCCACCACAAGCAAACTCACATCGCGGAGCGCACACCAGCATACAATTACAGGTATAGAAACATGTGTAAAAATGTGCACACAAGCACACCCCTACGCCCACGTAGGCATACACATGTGTGTGCAGTGCGCACACGCAATCAGATGCGGGCCCACGCAGACAAAACTCCGCATACGAAACACACACGCAGACGTGTGAGCCCAATGACATATTCGCGGTTGGAGGGGCGGGGGTTACAGGTGCAGGGACAAGTTAGGCTGTGAAGCTCGGTTCGAGCTTCAGAAAGTGGTTTTCACTGCAAACAAGTGATGGAGCAGCAATGCAAACCAGGGTTGTCAGTGCCAGCCAGTGCGTCTTGTCCGTGTGTCAGTTTCAGTATGTCAAGATGTCAGTGTGTCAGTGCCAGTATGTCAGTAAATATGTCAGTATTCAGTCTGTTTGTGTCAGTGTCAGTGATTATATCAGCATCAGTGTGATTGTGTCATTATCAGTGTCGGTTCGTCAATGCAGTATGTCAGTAGATGTCAGTATGTCAGTATATGTCAGTTTACGTCAGAATGTCAGTATCTGTCATTATGCCAGCATATGTCAGTATGACACCCACTATCAGCGCTCAGTGGCGGCTGTCGCTCCATTAAGTCCAGTCTCGGAGTGTCAGTGTCAGTATGTCAGTATATGTCAGTATGCGTCAGTATATAATACACCCACTATCAGCGCTCAGTGGCGGCTGCCGCTCCATGAAGTCCAGTCTCGGAGTGTCAGTATGTCATTATGTCACTATATGTCAGTATATAGTTATCAGTATATGTCAGTATATGCCAGTATATATCAGTATATATGACACCCACTATCAGCATTCAGTGGTGGCTGCCGCTCCATGAAGTCCAGTCTCGGAGTGGCCACGGGGGTCGGTCCACGCGAAGAGCGAGTTGATGATGCCCCTGTACCGGCCACGGCACTTCATATTAGCACGGCGGTAGATACGAGCATATGACACCATTAGTATAATTGCATGGTGTCTATGTGTATGACAGTGTGTCAGCTTTCATTCAGCATTCACTCATTCATAAGGTAATTGGTATCCTATTAGGTAATGTCAGTAGCGAACGAATAACCGATGAATGCAAAATAACTTTAGAAAGAAAAACGTTGGATGACAAAACAACAGCTTCTGACCTGTACCTGAACATCTTCTGAGGATCTACTGAAGCACAGATGATAATATTTCACAACGATGCTAATGAAAGTCAGATATGGTACGAGTCCTCCAGTGCAAGTTTTCTAGCAGATGAATGGCACGTAAGTAGTTGAAGCAGCCTGCCACTCAACATGCAGGAAATTCGAAAGTTCGAAATTCGAAAAAGCATCAAAGGCTGAAAAAGCCGAACGAAAGAAGCTTCAAAGTGATTCCCCAGCCATAACTAACTAATCTATTTGGCTAACAGCAGACAGACGAATTTTAGCTGTCCAATACAAAACAAAAAGTATTGAAAGTAAATTAGTAATAAAGAAATGTTTAGCGTGCGTATACTGTACAATTTACATGTTCCAAATCGCATGATTTTGTGCGCGGCGCTTAGTGCGTGTAAATGTGTCATGTGCAATGTGCTTTGTGCATCTCACGTCCACACGTGTGGATTGTGTAAACACTTCAGCATATGTGCAAAGAACAGGTGCACTGTGAAATGTGAGGTCTGGTGAGGAGTGTATAAAACGTGTGATATTTCTCTCCTGTGTACCGGAATCACTGGGAGTTGGAGTCAGCCCACCGTGGGAACCGGAAGCGACACCGGAAGTGTTCAGCGGAAGTCGCAGATTCCGTCCTGAGACCGTGAGAAATGATGATTGGAAGTGACCAGTAGGCAACAGAACACCTGTCTCTCGTCGATTAGCACGTGTCTTGTCGAAAACCGACCATCATTAGAGAAAAGGATCATAATTATAGCAATAGCATAACGTAAAAATGAGTCTCTTGCTGAAAAAGACGAGAAGATGCGCGATTGCTAATAAAAAGTCGCTCCAGGCTGAAGAAACGCCATCCAGCTCTTTGTGTTTGAAGAATGCAACTAAACGACATAAATGGGTAAAAAAGAACTAAGATATCATCTGAAAACCTTTTCAGTTCTACTCACCAGTTGAACTAGGCGGTGCGCCGACACTGGCGCCACCAGCGACCGATCCCGGAGGCTGGGGTACCAGTGGCGCTCCAGAGATGGCAGCACCAGCTGGTCTTGGCGGTGCTGTCGAAAAAGAGACCGTTTCCGGTGAAATCAGGGCCCATTCTGATAAAATACCGAACTATCTTATCCACGGCATTTGATGACACATGTAATGTCACGGAACGGTGATCCCATATTGATTATTCAATAAGTGAAATCCAAGAAATCCAAAGAACATTTCCCGGATGGGCGGTCATTATCATCCGATGTGAGCAAGTTCCACCAGCACAGGCTCACGAGGTGACCGACTGCGAGGCTGGGTGGACTTTCCATCGAGAAAGCTCGGTAGCCCAGACCACCAGCGACGCTGATTACTTTGCCCTAGCATCACACATCCCTGAAATGGTCTCACTTGACTGAAATGCCCCCTCCCCCTCTTGAAAAAAAAAATCGAGAAAGATTATGCTCTAAGTTTTAATCAACCTAATAGGAGCGTACTTTTCTGAAGTGATCGTTTGAGACTTGAGTGACACGGGATAATCGTTTTGGAGAGCATGCAGTATCGCAATCGTACAAAACGTTTACTGTATGCCTGGCCTATTCAAATACATTAGCCAGAGGGGTGTGGTAATAACTGGTGTAAGCAAATTGACCACGGTCAAAAATGCATTACCAGAATGCACTTAAGCCAACATTTTGGGATGGTCTCGTTCCTAAGCCGGCTAAGAGCTTCGGTCCAGAAAATAAATTTATCGTTGGCATACAGTAAAAAACATACCAAACTCGGCCGGTGATAAATTTTCAAGACCTCAGTCCTTACTGATTTTTGAACTCGGCCTTCGGCCTCGTTCAAAAATCCAGCAAGGACCTCGGTCTTGAAAATTTATTTACACCGGCCTCGTTCAGTATTATATAACACCAACTCTGCTGTGTACCGCAATCACGGCGAGTTTAGCGACATTCCCCACTGAGACATTACCGTCCTAACGGGATGGACACGGGCAACGCAGCGTACCAGCCAAGGGTCTAATCTAACCCCACACCTCACACAAAATAAGTGTCACCCAAGTTATGTATGACAGTCAGCACGAATACGTTCAGCGTCGCTCACGGGGCTAGGCCGAGAAACTCTAGGAAAGAGACTCCCAGAAACGGTTCTGAGCGCTAAGTCATTCCACCCGGGCCGTTAACAGTAAACCGGATGTTGCAATCACAATGGAAAATCAGCAGCATGCTTTCTTTCATGCGACACCTCCCCCCCAGCCCCCTCCCCCATTCGCTGTTTCTTCCATTTATTCATCCATTCATTCATTCATTCACTTATTCCTCCACTCAAGAAGTCATCCAATTCAGGCAATCATTTATTCACTCACCTCATTCACCATTTATTCTCATATTCATTCAGTCATTTCCTTTCTTTGATTGATTGATAATGGATCATTCATTAATTCATTCATTCAAACATCAATTCGCCTAATACATGCATCCATTTAACCCTTCCTTCTTTTCCTCGTCATTCACTCATTCATTCATTCATTCATTCATTCATTCATTCATTCATTCATTCATTCATTCATTCATTCATTCGTTCGTTCGTTCGTTCGTTCGTTCGTTCGTTCGTTCGTTCGTTCGTTCACTCATTCATTCTTTCACTAGATCGTCTAATCCATTAATTCATAGCCACACTCTCCCTCTCTTCCTCACACCCCATACACTCACTCACTCACTCACTCACTCACTCACTCACTCACTCACTCACTCACTCACTCACTCACCCCCCCCCCCCTTCCCCAGTTGTAGCACTCACCTATCGAAGTCGGCGTCTGGGCAGCAGCACCAGCAGCAGAAGAGCCGCCGGGGGCGGGGGGCGCTGCCCAACCCGAAGGTGGTGCGCTCGATACCGGTCTAAACTGCTGCCCCGCTGCCACTCCAGGAGGGAGGGGATGTCGGAATGGTGCCCCGGGAGGGAGACCTGGTCGGGGAGGCATTCCCGGGGAGGGAGTCATTCCGGGAGGCATGGGAGGGGGTCGAGCCCCAGGAGTCAGACCAGGGGACTGGCCAGGAGGTATACCAGGAGGACGAAGCGGAGTCTGCATTCCCGAAACCGGAGCTGTGGATGAAAAGAGAGACAGGGGTGTTAGCTTGGTCATTAGTTGCATTAAAATGGTTAGGTAGTTAACTATGGACAATATCACTGTGGTAAACGCCGATGCAAATAACCCAGGCCAAGCAGTCAGTATCTCTAAGACAGTGAAGAATTTAAGAACTAAGTGACCATTTATAGGATCACACCCAAATGGCATGAACAGGTAATGAAAGAAGAAAGAAAGGAGTACAGTAATAATTCAAACCTTTTCTTAAAATGTCTTATAATGTCTGCCGGTCCCGTAGCTCAGTTGGTAGAGCGTGAGAGCACGCGTTCCCGGTTATAACAGTCCGGGTTCGAAGCGCGACGGGCGCTTGACATTTATGGGCATCCTGACAGGTATGGTTGCAGTTGGTGGCAGGCCGTAGCCAGGCGAAGTCAGTGACGGGACCGGCCGTGCGCGGCTATGTGCGCCTGCGCACGTTAGACTTTGGACTTAAAATTCTGCCATAGAACCGGAATTGCGCGATCGGAGGGTAGAGGTCAGGGCCAACACAAAAAGCTTTGCTTAGCGGGGGCTCTGTCCTTGTGAATCCTTCACATCAAAAGATTCGGAGTAAATTCAAAAACCAACATTAAAGGGACCCTCCCACCTTAACATTAGATTTGAGTTGAGATAGCCAAAATGGGGTCCCTGGCTCACAATTACCGGTTTCGGCACTCACAACATCGAGAAATGCCTTAAATCGGAAATATTGAATTTCAAAATTGCAGCATTTTGATTCAGAGGGGCTAATGCTTAGGAATACCCCTCTGAATGTGTGACGTCAGCGCAGATATCTAACGATTTTTAAATGTTTGACTAAAACGTTTTGTAGCACGCGGTGGTATATGCTATTTGCGCGCAGCATCTGCCGCAAACGCCGCACTTCTAAAATAAAGTCGCTAGAAACAGCGGAGATCTCAAAAAAGTAAACAAAAGTAAAAGTCTAATATCTTGAAAACCGGTGAATATTTTTCGGTGAAATTTGGTAGATATTCGTTTTCGCTCTTTCTGAACCGAGCGACATCATTTTCATGCCAATTCATAAACTTTTTTGAAGGTGGGAGGGTCCCTTTAACACCAATAAACGATCAACATTTGGCCATCATACAACACCAACTGATAAGAGCAAGACGTCTCACCTGGTGACGGTGTCAGTGGTGTCCGAGGTGGACCTCCTGGCGGTCGAACCGGTGCTGGCTGCATGGTAAATCTGAGAAAGAAATGGGTAGTCATTTCTCAGTGACTACTCACTGATTTTATGATCAATACTGGGCGCTATTTGGTCTCAGCTTTTTATCAGCAGGCGCGAGCATGCTGCTGCTTCTTGGCTCCTCATTGGTCGAATTCAAGTGGCATATTCATTTGATCAATGAGAGGCCAAGAAGTGCCAGCAATAGCTTCCTTATATGGGGAAAACCAACAGCATGCTGATAAATAAACAGCGACCGAACAGACTAGCTCTGGTGTGGCATTGCTCTAGAATGTCACACTGAGAGACTCAGAGAGATCAGAGAGAATAAGAAAGAATCAGAGAATCAAAGAATCAGAGATACGAGGTGCGTGTGGGGAACCTGTCCTTTGTCAACAATTTGATACTGCAAGAGGGCTAGTTTCTGAATTTATTGGTAGTTTTCAGGCCTTCTTTATTGAGGATTTCCAGCTTTGTCAGTGAAGTCTGGTGGTTTTTCCCTACTCATGGCCTGGCCTGTCAGCTTGTCAAGCAGCTATTCAGTCTGAATACATTAAATACTTTGAAAAGATGAAGTTGTCTGATTTTATAACCATACATGGTCATCGCCCTGCCCACTCCAGCCGTTCAATTGGCTGATCCAATTTTTGTTTGGCTCCTCGTAGTTTCCCCAACTGTTTTTGGAGTAAAGGACTGCATCTCTAAGAAAGTTTCGAAACACTATTTGTTCAATAAGTTCCGACTGAAGGTCGCCAAGAAGCCAGCAGTCAGCCGCGTCCGGCACGCAACCACTTCGCCACCCAAGTTGTGTCGGACTGGAACGCTCTACCAGAGGAAATTGTCTGCTAGCCATCGACAAATGTTTTCAAGAACTGGCTGGACAAGCACTCGACGAACTATGCCTTCATCGCTCCACAATAGTGAAGACTGTTGACGCTACCCGAGCTCTCTACGACAGAACCACCACACAATCCTAGTGCCTTCAATGATCACCAAATATCAGGTATCAGGTAATAAACTGACCCTGAATGTTATTAAATATCCCAAACATAGTTATTAATAATTTTTTTTTCAGAAAAGGGCACAACTCACACAATGACAATGTAACAAAAACAAACACGTTACAGGTATGCTAGAAACCACTGCCTGGCTACAAATAAAATACATCAGCAATGCATCCTTGTCCTGTTGCCCGTTACTTTGAGGATGTCATAAATGACAATTCGATAAAAATTCACAAATCAGTCACAATCCCCGCCAGGCATTTACATGGAAATAAAATGATGTAACCATGATGATGACGGGGAAGCCTACCGGTCTTTGATGAAACTGCTTCTACCGTTGCTTCTACCAGCAAAACGTCAGAGCAAAAATTACTGTTTTGTGTATTTTAGGCTCAAAGTACGCAAATAAGGAAACAAATTCACGAACAGAAATTTTTTAATATTTTTTCAAGCAAATTCCATGATAGGAATTTCTGCGCCAGAATCGTATTTTGTTGATGCATGCTCTCGCGCATGCGCAGATTTTATTACGTGGCAAGTGATATCTACATTCCGCAAAGTCAGAAAGAAAAGATCGAAATATCTGCCTGTTTGGTGGTTTTAAATGATAAACAACCCTGCCTTTAAAAAGAGTCCCTCACAAATATGCTGTATTCTCTCTTTTATGCGATTTGACAGAGCTTTATCTCGAAAATTAGCCAAAGAAATTTTGGTGAGGAAACTTTTCGAAGAAAAACAATGGCATCAAATATGTTCAAAAGCAGTACCAGCATCATGAGCCTTAGCTAAAATGATTTGTGTTTAGGAGACTTAGCTGGTCGTAGTCCTATTTTGAGTCATTATTCATTTTTAATAGAATAAATCAACGCGTCGAATACCAAAATTACGTTCTAACGCCTTTCATATTCTTCTCAATAACATATATCATAAGGACGCGTGTATATCACACCACGGTGAGATTTACATAATGCATCGCACTGTAGTGTAAACCTCACCCGGGTGTGATTTACACAATACACTACTCCTGTGTATATCACACCAGGGCGTATTTTAACATGTTAACTGGGTCGGCAATTGCCGACCCAGTCACGGAGAATGCCGACCCAGTGACAGCCGTTTGCCGACCCAGTTGCCGCCCCCTCTAGGATGCAGCACGCACATGCAGGCTAGGTGCCGTCATTCATAGTGAGGCTGCTGCCCTCCGAAATGATAATGCCGCCTCTTAAAGTGAAGCAGCCGTCTATAGAAAGTGATGATCCCACAACTCAATGTGACAGTGCCGCCCCTAAATCTGTTAGTAGTCCCACTCAATGTAATGGTGCCGCCCTTCTAAGCATCTGTGGAGCCCCTCAATGTAATGATACCGCCCCTCAAGAAGATGATGCCGCCCCTTTCAGTATCGGTGGCGCCCCTCAATGTGATGGTGCCGCCCTCAAAGGGCCGGTGGCGCCCCTGAATGTGATGGTGCTGCCCGCCAACGAGTCGATGGCGCCCCTCAAAATGATGCTGCCGCCCCTTAAAGTGTTGGCGCCGCCCCTTATAGTGTCAGTGACGCCCTTCGAAGTGTCGGAGGAACCCACTAATATAATGGTGCCGCCCCTCTAGATATCCACATAGCCCCTCATTGCATGGGTGTCGATTTGTATACTTTTGGGGGTGCTGCAGCACCCCCAATGCTCAAATGAGCACCCCCAATGGTTTTCCGGGCACCCCCAAATGTTCCAGTCAGCACCCCCAATTATTTTGTCCCTCAACAACTCCCACTAACTCTGCTTGAGGAAAATAATTGGTTCCGCAGTCTTTCACTACTAAAAATAAAACAATTACGCAATTTACAATGCATGAAATAAAAATGTAAAGAAAAGAAAAGTTAGTCTTAAGAAGAAGGGCGAAAAAAGACGTTAAGTTGCTGACTGCAGAGACACTGGTGTGGGTCCGTCGTACACGAGTGTCTGACCCTTAGAGCTGATAACGCGTACCCTTAACAAGCCGGCAGGGGGCTCCAGATACCGGCGACGGGCCCTCAGAGGCCGGCAAAGGGCCATCAGATGCCGGTGGTACCTTCAGAAACCCCGTGAGGTCGTCTTTAGAGACCGGCACGGACTCAGACGCCGATGGGGCCCTCAGAGTCGCCGGTGTGGGGCCTTCAAATGTCACCGGTGGGTGGCCGTCATATGTGCACTTGTGGGCAGGGATGCGGAGCCGTGGAAATTTCAGACGGCTCCGGCTCCGGCTCCGGCTCCGGAGAAAAAATCGGCTCCAGCTCCGGCTCCGGCTCCGGGTGAAATGTCAATACGGCTCCGGCTCCGGCTCCGAGTAAAATGGTCCGGCTCCGGCGGCTCCGGCTCCGGCTCCGGCTCCTACTCAGTACATTCCCTATGCGATTAATTAAATACGGGTGGAAGAAAAAAGGCGATTGGATTGGCACACGTTGTTTCTGCATATGCATAACAAGGATATTTGGAATACCACATGTTTTACTGCTTTGTACTGTCAAACCGAGTTAGGTCAATATTTTTTTTCCTCGGAGCCGGAGTCGCCCCTTTTTTGACGGCTCCGGCTCCGGCTCCGGCTCCGGGCTGTGTTGTTTCACGGCTCCGGCTCCGGGCAAAATATACCGGCTCCGGCGGCTCCGGCTCCAGCTCCGGCTCCGGCTCCGCATCCCTGCTTGTGGGGCCTTCAGAAGCGACGGTGTTGGGCCCTCAGAGCCGCCAATATAGGGCCTTAAGAGGCACTAGTGCGGGGCCCTCAGATATGGCAATGTATGGCCCTCGGAGGCGCCGGTGTAGGTGCTCTACAGTTGCCGGTGATGGCCCTCACAGGCGCCGTTGTGGGGGCTCTCAGAGATACTGGTTTAGGGCCATCACAGGCGCGCGTGTGGCCCTCAGAACTGCTGTTACGGAACGGACCCTTCATAGGCCGACAAGAAGATATCAAGAGGTCACCGGTGCCTTCAGGAGCCTTGTGGGGTTCTCAGAGACCGGACATGGTGCTCTCAGACGCCGCTGTGACCCTCCGAGTCACCTGTGTGGGACCGTCAGGGTCGCTGGTAACTGACGAGGGTATCGCCGTCAGATCCGGGGTTTGGGTCGATACACAGTTGCCTCTATTCCGGCTAGCCAGTATATGCCGTAGCGCTCTTGGGTTGTTATGGTTCCGAAGTCCGAACCGCCAAGTCTGGCTCAAGTCAGACTCCCTGCCATGGCTTAAAGGTAGTGTGCCAGCTTTCTTGGACCGTATGGAGTTAATGGCCCAGATAACCTTCCAGGCGGTGGGGGGGGGGGCAATTTTTTGCCCCCCCCCCCCTTTACTTTTTTCGATATATCTCGAGAACCGCTGCGCCGATCGTCACCAAACTTTCAGTACCCTCCCGGGAGCAGCTAGCGCACATGGTGACCAAAAATTTTTCCAAAGGCTATGATAGGTTGGCCGCTAATGACGTAAGAGTGACGTCATTTTTGCCATTTTCGACCCAAAAAAAGGTTTCGCGGGAAGAGCTGTCAGACCTACAGCTTTAGAGATACAGAAAAATGTTTTAGACATAAAAGGTGTGGAATCAAAAGGGCTACAAAACAAACCGGAATATATGTGATAGTCCCTACCGCCTTCTATCTACATACCAAATTTGAGATCGATACCTCGTTTTTTGGCCAAGTTATAGCGAAAAAACTGTTCAAAATTGATGACGTCAAATTTTCAAACTCAATTTTTAGCAATTCTAGACCTCGTAGCGCAAAACAAAGACCACCATTAGACTCCCCGTGACGAGCTGCATCGAATCGATACCCATTTTGTGCAAAAATATCAACTTTGAAATTTGACCTTTTTTGACCTGACCTTGACCTGACCTCCACCAGAAAGTGACCTAAACCCTACCTGATGCTCTTATAACCAACACCATTGAGTTGGAAATGAAAAACTGGCCATAAAACATGCATCACATAACCTTAGTAAAGTTGGGCTCATGTGGTGACCCTTGGTGACCTTTGGTGACTTGACCTGTGACCTGACCTGGTATGACCAGTGACCTCTAATAGCAACATATGTACTAGACAACTGACGCCTTATCGCTGATTTTCGACAAAATGCGTTTTACTCTGTGTTATAGCGCTTTCCCTAGAAGCCCTGTGAACGGTGAAACATTTTATCTTTGACCTGACCTGTGACGTCATCGGTGACCCCGAGGTCAATGAAATTTGGTTTCCCTCGACAAATTTGACAGGGCTATCGAACGCCGTTTGAATTTTTCGGATCCGTCCAGTAGTTTCGGAGATACGGGGGGGGCAAAAAAGTGCCCCCCCCCCCACCGCGTGGAAGGTGGCTGGTAGGCCCACCGCCTGCCGGGTTATGGAGAACCGGATTTTTAGAACTTATCCATACCTTCAAAACTCATGGAAACGTCTTAAATTCTTCAAATTTTGAGTACCCCAGTGCGAAATTCGCCCCGACGGGTTGTCGGTCGTACCCCAACCACATTTCACACCACTATGAACAATAAATGCACACACTGAAATCGCTATTACCGATATGCTCATCCAATCAAGTTTCGATAAATCCGTTCATCATCAGCTCCTGCGGTTTCGAACACGCCTGTTAGGTGGTGCGGTATACCACGCCCAAAGCCAGGGCCCCGGTAACGTGAGGTAGCCGAGTCAGGGCAGCGTGCGCTGACCCAAGCCGGAGCCGCGCGTCCTCCCGGTGTCATGTGATAGCCCGGGGCTGCCCGCGGGGATGCGGTAGACCGCGCCCAAAGCTGCGGCCCCGGCTTGGGTCAGCGCACGCTGCCCCGACTCGGCTACCTCACGTTACCGGGGCCCTGGCTTTGGGCGCGGCTTCTGCTCATACTTTAGACGCGTTTACATAGGGTTTGTTGCAAGCGTATATCTTTGTCCGTGATGTTGCAAAAGATGCCAATGGTGCTTAACAATTTACAAAATGATCCCCTCTAAATATTTGAAGACCACTGCAACGAAATTATCGCCAAATTAACGAGCTAGAGCCTCGTCAAATATGCTATGTAAACCGGGTTTTTGTGGTGCGGTGGTGGTGCGTCGGGCTGCGCGCTCTGACTTCGGCCAAGAAAAATGCGTCAGCTGATCATTGTCATTTCTGCCACTTGCGTATGGTGAAATGGGGTCATAACTTATAAGACGGCTTTTTCATATCAATTATTTTACATAAAATCATATTTCAAACCATAAATAATGTTCGACAGCCAAATAAAAGAAACAATACCAATACGGGCTTACAGTTTAAGGCTCGACATTGGGTTGTCTACGATTAGACAGCTGATAACTCATTCCCGTACGTCGTATGGTCGTAACACTATAATGACCTTTGCTTATTGTCACAAGTGCGCCGCATTCGCGATTGTTGCCCGACGCCTGTTTGCAGGTGAGCCCACTACAGTTGTTATACATATCTAAAAACCGATAAACTTTTAGGCGAAAAAGGCACTATTCCAGGCCCATTTTTGATTTTTTTTGCGATATTAGGTAAAAACAGAAGCTTCTTATCCTAGGAAAAATAAAATGGGAAATCTTTCAAAGGTGGCACACTACCTTTAAGTCCGGCTCCCTACGACCAGGTCCGGCTGAACCTCATAGCTGCTCTGGCTTACTGTGGCTGAAGTACGGTGGAGGTACGGCACGGCCGATCGGTTCAAGTCCGGCTGTGGTGCGGGCGAGCTCCGGGATCCTGTGTCAACTCCAGTAGAGCCCCAGACCTTGCCCGTAGGTATTTTAGCCGGAGCAAATGCCGGAGCTAGCCAGAGTAAGACCAGCTACGGCCAGGACCAAATTTGCTGGCTGGGAATAGGCCGGTTAAGACCCCCCATAGTCCGACATGTGGCCCTCCGAAGCCGGTAAGGGGCCCTCAGAGGCCGCCAAGTGGCCCTCAGAGACTGGATTGGGGCCCTTGTGGAGATCTTAGTGTTGGTACTTGTGGGCCCATGAGGGGTTTTTACGAGCCCCGTGGATCCCTTCTATGTCCAAATATGGCCAGCATTGACCCTTAGCGGCCAATTGGCGCCTCAGGGCCCCTCAGGCCCGAATAACCCGAGGGGACCCTGAGGCCCGAACCTGATGGGGAGGGGGGCACGTGCCTCACGGCCCACCTGGCTACGCCACTGGGGAAAATCGTAAACCCGTAAATATCCAAATGCGATCACCTGTCATTTTTCATCGATATTGGGATCGTCTGATTACCGCCAGAGCCTCGTAGCTACCGTTGCCTCCGCGCAATGTCCGCCCCTGCGGACCGCAGCGGCTGCTGCACCGGTGCTAATCACCGTCATTGGTTTCTGTCACCTTATTACAGCGGTGTCGGGGCTGTTGCCATGCTGCCGGCAAATATATTTTTTTTCCGGAAAGATGTTTATGTAATCAGGTAGCCAAGTACTAGGACGAGCAGAATGATTTTCAAGAAGAACGTTCTGCCCTTGGGAACTGTTAGTATATAGAAATCCCGGCATTATCAGTACCTTATGGGGATAACCAACCCCGCCTTGTACGGTTGTGCCGCATGGCAAAGCTGCAATCTGTCACCCGGTGCAGGGGTTGAGCACCCCCAACCATTTTGAAAAATCGACACCCCTGCCTCATTGTGATGGAGCCGCCCTCAAGCAGATGATGCCGCCCCTGAATGTGATGGTGCTGCCCGCCAACGAGTTGGTGGCGCCCCTCAAAATGATGCTGCCGCCCCTTAAAGTGTTAGTGCCGCCCCTTATAGTGCCAGTGACGCCCTTCGAAGTGTCAGAGGAACTCACCAATATAATGGTGCCGCCCCTCTAGGTATCCATAGCCCCTCATTGTGATGGAGCTGCCCCTCAAGCAGATAATGCCGCCCCTCAAGAAGATGATGCCGCCCCTTTCAGTATCGGTGGCGCCCCTCAATGTGATGGTGCCTCCCTCAAAGTGCCAGTGGCGCCCCTAAATGTGATGGTGTCTCCTGTCAACGAGTCGGTGGCACCCCTCAAAATGATGCTGCCGCCCCTAAAAGTGCTGGTGCCGCCCCTTACAGTGTCAGTGGCGCCCTTCAAAGTTTTGGAGGAACTCATCAATACAATGTTGCCGCCCTCTAACTTTCTGCAGCGCCCCTCCATATACATAATGGTGCCGCTTCTCAAACCATCCGTGGCGCCCCTCAAAGTGATGGTGCCGCCCCTTACAGTGTCGGTGGTGTCTCCTCAAAAGTCAAGGTGCCGCCTCTCAAAGAAATGCTGGTGTCCCTCGAAGTGTCGGAGGCGCTCCTCAATGTCATGTTGCCGCCCCTCAAACCTTCCGTAACGCCCCTCCACGTCATGGTGCCGCCCCCCCCCCCCCAATGTGCTCACGGCGCCCATATGTGATAGTAACGCCGGTCAAAGTGCTCCTGGCAGTGTCGGTGGCGCCCCTTATAGTGTCGGTGGCGCCCCGAACAGTATCGGTGGTGGCCCTCAAAGTGATGATGTCACCCTCAAACAAACGGTGGCGCCCTTCGAAGTATCGGAGTCCCTAAATATCATACCTATTGCCGCCCATTAACGATCTGTAGCACCCGTCCATATGATGGAGCCGCCCCTTAAAGTATCCATGGCGGTCCTTAAAGTTACAGTGCCGCCCCTTACAATGTGGGTGGCGTCCTCAAAATAAAAGTGATGTTGCCCCCCCCCCCGAGTAATGTTGGCGTCTCTTTCTTCTTTTTAAGTATCGGAGGCGCTCCTCATTGTCATTTTGCCCCACATCACTGCTCACATGGCGCCCTTCAATGTAATGGTGCCACCCCGCAACACTGTAAAAAATCATAACACGTTTCGTGTTATATGGACAAAAACGACTCGGTATAACCGTGTGATGTTACACGTTTAGTGGTGTTATCTCACACGGCAAGGCCGTGTTAGGTAACACTAGAACGAGTTTTAAGTCTATCGTTTGTAGTGTTCCGCTACTCGCTAAAAACGTGCTACGAGTTTGATAACTCGTTATTAACTTTCTAGTGTATCGAAAGGCGTGCTACAATACTCGCATTAAACATGTAAGGTGTTAATTTACTACACTCGTGTTACTGTGCTCTGCTTAATACATGCTGCGGAATGCTAATGGTGTTAACAAATCGGAGTATAAGATGTTATTGAGCACGCCAAAAACGTGTAACGTGTTTCGTAGCTCGGTTCGTGTTCATATACTTCCCGTCCAGTACCTCCTTTTAGAATGTATATTAACGCAAAATAAGCTGCATTACACGATTCAATGATCATGTTGAATGAATATGTTTAAATACAACTTCATGTGGACTTATTAATGCGATGAAAGGCGTACCTTCGTGAACATGTCAACGGGCCTGTAACAGGCCCTGTTGCGTTTAAACAGAGGTCACGTCTTTAACCGCAATATAAGGTCGACATGAAGTATGCATTTATACAACTCATTCCACATATAATTATGGAACCGTGTAACACAGTTCGTTTTGCTTTAACACACATCCTCGTTAGGCAAGTCCATAAAGTCTCAAAGTGAGAATCCACTCATTATTATTTGAGCACGTCGACATCCAACTGAGCCATGCACGCAGTGTGGGGCAATGCATGAACGCAAAAATAAAACACAACTGCAGCCAACGCAACGGAGGGTAAGGCTGCGGAGCCAACCGCTTTCGCTGGCCTCTCACAGGGTGTTCGGAGGCAACCGATCTGTAATTATCCACACAAAAAAAAACTGACTACTTCTTACATAAAACGTTCACCGCTGGTGAACGACCAACACCGCTGGTGAACGAGCAACACCGCTGGTGAACGAGCAACACCGCTGGTGAACGAGCAACACCGCTGGTGAACGAGCAACACCGCTGGTGAACGAGCAACACCGCTGGTGAACGAGCAACACCGCTGGTGAACGAGCAACACCGCTGGTGAACGAGCAACACCGCTGGTGAACGAGCAACACCACTGGTGAACGAGCAACACCGCTGGTGAACGAGCAACACCGCTGGTGAACGAGCAACACCGCTAGTGAACGAGCAACACCGCTGGTGAACGAGCAACACCGCTGGCGAACGAGCAACACCGCAACACCGCTGGCGAACGAGCAACACCGCAACACCGCTGGTGAACGAGCACGTTTACTCAATGTTTCACGTATGCAGAGCAGCAGTCTGCACTTTCGCCCATGTCGATGGGCGCGCCGACGACGTATCGCTCACAATCATTCACAGTTTCAAAGCCACTAGCTTTCGCAGCCGGTCCGCGGACCTGTTTTTCAAGGCCCTACCGGCCGGCTTTCCGAACACTTCCTCAGTTATCGCGACGAGCGCGTTCTGTGCGCTCGATGTTGGGATTTTTTGGTGAAACACGGGAAACATAGCGGCCCAGAGTAGCAGCCGTGTACTGGTTGGCGTCTCCTCGGTGACTGTTGCCACCTCGGTCCCCTCGACGTACAGGACGCCGCCTTGGATGCAGGGGGACTTGCAGGAGGACTTGGCTGCCCCTTCTTCGAGGAATATGTCGGTGCTCCTCACGAGCAGGTACTCCAGTAGAGCGTCGATCTTCTCTTGGTCCGTGTCTGAGAAATAAAAGAAGAACAAATTGTGTAAGGGGCATCCAAATGTGCGCTCGAGACTATCGCCAAAAATCCCAGTCGGTTTGCGTGAACTCATTAAGCCCACTTGCATTGGAAATGGAGAGCGGTGAAGATACAATATCTTTGACAGCTCACCACCACACGAACCAAAAAAGAGACTACTGAAAACTCGAAATCGTTAAGTATTTGTTAGATGTGTGCGCTTAAAGGGACCCTCCCACCAAAGCTAATGAAATGGCATATAAGTGATGAACCGTGGTTCAGAAATAGCGAAAATGAATATCTGCCAAATTTTACCGAAAAATATTCACCGGTTTTTGAAATATCATTTTTTATCTTCGTTTCTGGTTGGGAACCTCCACTGTTCCTATAACGTTAAAAAGGTTTTCTTTACGTCCATTTGGAAGCATAATTTGGTATTTAAAAGTGCGGAAGATTTTGCGCGCAAGGCAGTATTTAGCACTCATCTGTCTTTTACCCAGGTTTTAGTAGGTATGATATTAAAAAAACAACACTTGATCTGCGCTGAGGTCACAAAGTCTAAGGGAGGCATGCAAATGCATTAGCCACTTAGAATAAAAAAATGCAGGCTTTGAAGTTAACCCGCGCCCCGCTGGGGGGGGGGCAGAATCTGCCCCCCCCCCTCCCATTTTTCGCCAATAACTTCTAAACGCGTTACGCCAGCAACGTCAAACTTTCAGTACCTTATCATACATCAATTTGACACGTTCCCTGAAAATTTGAGCGAAATCCGTCGGAAAATTTTTGAGAAATTGACGTTTTTGTGACGTCATGTTCGCCATTTTCGCCTCAAAAACGGCAAAATTTCAAACGCCGCTAACATCTTCATTTTTAAAGGAATCAAGACGTAACAAAAAAGGTTATACGTGATTTTACTTTGTCTATCAAATGGCTATCTCGGTTTTTTGAAAATTTTGGATTTTGGCCCAATTTTTTTTCAAAAAACTGACTTTTTTGGGAAAATTATGATAAAATCAAAAATTTTGAAAGTATCGAAAAAACCGGAATATATGTCAGAGAAGTAGTCTATGTGCACCTACATACCAATTTTTAGAAGAATCGGTTCAAAAATGTGGGAGTTATTCAAAATTTTATGACGTCACGACACATAAAAAATTTGAAAAATGATTTTTTTTGGAAGTTCTAGACCTCGTACGGAAACAAAAATAGCACCATTCGATTCGCCGTGAAAAACTGCATCGGATAGACACCTTTTTAGGCCTTAACAACCAACTTCAAAATTTGACCTCACTTGACCTGACCTTGACCTGACTTCGACCTGAAATTCATCCAGAGGTGGTCCATATCACTTATTGAGTGTGCCTATTGAATTCTATGAATAAAATGACCCATAAAACATGTGTCGTACATGCCCTTTTCTATATTTTGTTTTTGGTGACCTGACCTGACCTGACCTTGACCTTGACCTTTGAATGACATTGCATGCAACGAATATTGTTTTGGTAGTCTAAGAACACGTTTTGGGCAATCAGTCTCAGTCCATTCTTCGGCAACTACGGTGCAGGGCCGATACTGTAGAAACTTGCATTTTGTACCCTTGACCTGACCTTGACCTGACCTCTGACCTACTTAAGCAAAAAAATTTGGGCTCTTTAGATCCGCCTTGTTGAGAGCTTTCGATCGCCGTTTTCCCCGTCTTTCTACGACCATCGGTTCGGAAGTTAGACAGGGGGGGCAGAATCTGCCCCCCCCCCCAGCAGGGCGCGTATGGCTGAATAGCCCAGCGGGGCGCGGGTTAACTATCTCAATAATAAAGCATTTCTCGATGTTGAGAGTGCCCAAACCGGTAATTGCAGGCGAGAGACCCCCATTTGGCTATCTCAATTCAAAAATAATGACCCCGTTTCCATGGGCCTCACTGATCCGGATCAGCAAATTTAAATCGTACTATATTTCTCGAACTTTTCGTTACATGATATGCTTTCAAGTGGATTAGGCTTATATAATCAGTTAATCCCTTATTTTCATTTTCATATATTGTCTAACTATTACTAGATAAACTAATCCATTTTTACTGATCCGGATCAGTGATGCCCATGGAAACGTGGTCAATGTTACAATGGGATTGTCACTTTAAGAAATGATTTGCGTTACGTCTGGCAATGATCCAGTTCGGCTCGCAAAGGTTGGAAAAAAATAGTACGGAAAAGCAAATGACTAATAATGGCACCAGTCAAAAGTATCTTCAAATGATTTAACCATCGCCGGACCTATTGGCTTTCTACATACGCCCCGGCCGAGAGGGGGGGGGGAGGAGTACGAGACGCAACGATTGGTACCCGATTTTAAGGCCCCAGATCAACTGCTATCAGTGCTTTACAACGCACCCTACTGCCGGGAGACCGTCCCTTGACCTCTAAAAGGCCATTTTCAGTCAATGCTCCCCGACGAATGGTCAATTTTTCCTAATTTCGCAAACACTTGTCAAGTAGGCAAGTTCTCATCATATAGTCCACGGCTACCTATATCGCCCAACATCAACCCAATAGGCGATAAGCATCAGAATACAAACGAGCCACGTCATACAGACACTACATTTAACATTTAAATTCATAAATCACCAGAATTAGCACCATACCTTCACATCCTGTCAGCTGTTGGGCCGCGTCCATCAGCTTACACAGGGCTGCCTCGTACTTGGCCAGTTTGGACTCCGGGGCTTCGATGCTTCCTTCCATGCGGCTCATCTCGAGCCATATCTGAGGTAGAATAAAATTAGGTCAATTCGCAGCCAGATAGTATACCTTAGCTCGAGAGAGAGAGAGAGAGAGAGAGAGAGAGAGGGGGGGGGAGAGAGAGAGAGAGAGAGAGAGAGAGAGAGAGTGAGAGAGAGAGAGAGAGAGAGAGAGAGAGAGAGAGAGAGAGAGAGAGAGAGAGAGAGAGAGAGAGAGAGAGAGAGAGAGAGAGAGAGAGAGAGAGAGAGAGAGACGAGTAAAGAATTATAACATTTTTGGACTTGTTTACGCCGGACAATTATTTGGCGTGCTCTTCGCGATTTTTCAGCCGTGCGTTCCTACGCCCAAGTGGCTTACTCGAGGCAGACAGGGTCATAACTTGTCAGTGGATGCACAGCAAAATAAAAAAGGTACACACCACAGTCGAAATAATTAAATACATACCTCGTCAGGGACTTTCAGCGATGGGTACATATGTAGCAGCCGCTTTACGGACGTTCCGAGTTTGACGACGTGATGGCGTCTATCATTAAATGTAGCGGCCATCAGAGCAGCGTGTTGCTGCCGATCGAGGGTCCCGGACCGCAGCCGGTTGCGGTGCGCCTGCACGTCATCGGCCGGCGGCGGTGGTACGTAGGCTGCAAAATAGGAGCGCGTTTACGGCTTAAAATATTTGATGTTATACAACGCTATTGCAGCCGAGTAAAATCGATGGGATCAGCCCGGGTTCTGCTTTTGCCTCCACCACTACCCCTACCACTACCACTTAATTAAACAAACCATAGCAAACATTTCTAACTCGCGCACCGACGGGGGTCCGCGCCAACTTAGAACCGACGGGGGGGGGGATAACCAACCAACCCTGAGATCTCCAGAACGAAGCAAGATAGAGACAAGCGGTAAACGGCATGGGATACACACGGACAAGGTCAACAATTTTTACTGAGGTCATTTTCAGGTCAGGTCAAAGTCACAGGACGTCACAGGTGTCAAAAAGTCAAAATGGCGGCGCTAGAAATGAAGATTTTTTCATGAATAACTTTCGAAGTATGCCGAGCTAGGAACAAACTAATGGGAGCATCGTGATCCTCGTGTCAAGTCAATCTCCATCATATATATATATATATATATATATATATATATATATATATATATATATATATATATATATATATATATATATTTCTTTTGACCTCGAAAGGTTAAGTTCAAAGGTGTCAAAGGTTGACCTCAGGTCACGTGACCTCAGTCATCATGAAAATCATCCGATGCGCCTTGACGAGCTAAAAACAATGGAACCATCCGCGCGGCTGTGTCTGACACGGTGACAAAGTTGCAAAACAGTGATCGGAGGTCGGGTCCTTCGAAGTGACCTAGTGTCTTGACCTTGAAAGGTAGGAGATTCAAACTTGCACACAATATAGCTACGTTTTCATGACAGAATACAGAATACAGAATACAGTGTCTTGACCTTGAAAGGTAGGAGATTCAAACTTGCACACAATATAGCTACGTTTTCATGACAAGTTTGCCGATTTTACAAAGTGGATTCCTCCATCATATCATTTAGACATCATTTGAACTTATAAACATAGGATTAAGTGCTAGCTTAAGTCATAAATAGCTACGCTCATTTTTGCATACGTTGAATAGTGTCCGAGAAAAACGTACGCGAAATTTCGCTAAATCGATTTAGACGTGTCATAGAAACGCAGTGAATGTGTAAAATTGATGAGGGAAAAGTCATGCTAAATTTCGCGGCACCAAGCACCGCGGTTTTTCCGCTATTTACGAAATACCTCGGGGGGGGGGGTGTCGGCCCCCCCGTCGGTGAGCGCGTTTAATATGCGAGGCTTCCGTTTCAAATTTACCTGAGTATCCTTCGAAGTCCACTTTGCGTGCTTGCTTGTTAGGTTTTGCAGGTCCAGCCTCCGATGACACCGACCGTGGGCGTTTTTTGTTTTTGAAGCGCCATATGATCTTCCCTTTCATGTAGCTCTGTTGGGTGAGGGAAACGAACAAAGTGTCAAATACGTGGGGTGAATGAAAAGTTTTGAGCCTAACTCAGATACAGGTGACACAGGTTCATGGTCACATGATATGCCACTGTTTATGTGTGTGTACACCAAGTTTTGGTCCTAACACTTTTTGCTTCGATTTTAGAGCCCGTTAAAGCCAAGATGATTGCCCGTTCAGTGAAAATGGAGAAAATCGAAAACTCAGTCGGTAGAACGTTGGACTCTGCGTGGCGAGAGCACGCGTTCCCGGTTACAAAAGTCCGCCGGTTCAAAGCGCGACGGCCGCTCGATTTATGAGTCTCCTGACAGGTATGGTTGCGGTTGGTGGCAGGCCGTAGCTAACTGAAGTCAGTGAGGGGACCGGCCGTTCGCAGCTTTGTGCGCACGTTAACCTTTGGACTCTAAATTCTGCCATATAACCGGAATTGCGCGATCGGAAGGTAGAGGGCAGGGCCAACGCGGCAAGCTCCGCTTAGCGGGGGCTTTGTCCTTGTGAATCCCTACATTCAAAAGTTTCGAACTAAATTTATAAAAAAAAAAGTCTCAGCTCAAGTTACGAAACTGCTATCCCAGTTCAAAGCCCCATGTTAAAAGTGATATGTTTCCTGTAATACCTCTGGTGACCCGTAACTATTTAGGCTCAAAACTTTCCACTCACCCCACATCATATAAGACAAATTTGAGCAAAACACGCAATCCAGAAGCTTCAATAACTTATATGAGTTGTACCTACAAAAAAAAAAAACACATCAAGGGTACCGAGAGCTTTTCCTACCAGCGCGTTCCTAGGCGACCTTCCGTCCATGAGGCCCGGCCACTGCTGAAGGGCTAGGTCCGCGAGCTCCGCATACCTCGTTGGAGTGGGGTGAGTACTGTAGGAAGGAAACAGGGGGAGGGGAGGGGAGGGGAGGGGAGGGGAGGGGAGGGGAGGGGAAGCATGAGAGAGAGAGAGAGAGAGAGAGAGAGAGAGAGAGAGAGAGAGAGGGAGAGGGAGAGGGAGAGGGAGAGGGAGAGGGAGAGAGAGAGAGAGAGAGAGAGAGAGAGAGAGAGAGAGAGAGAGAGAGAGAGAGAGAGAGAGAGAGAGAGAGAGAGAGCGAACACATGCGTCATGCGAGCCCAGATAAAACGGCTAGGTACAGCCCTCTGCAGACTGCGTGGTAGGTATTCTTTTTTCGACAAAACCGATAATAACTCAAAGGTTATGTTATCAGTCAGTCGGAACTCACTGCAAATAGATGCGCCATGCTCCACTCCTTCGATTAGGTCTATCAATAAACAAAGTAGACGCCTTGTATGGCAACAAAATGCAAAAGTTTGTTTTGGGGGCAAATATAAACTTTTGGGTTTAGTTGCCGAACTAGATGAAAAATGGATACGGTGATGATGCCACTCTAAGGGGCGGGGTTTAGCGCGTCTTGTTGTTACGATTTCCGAATGACCGATAGCATAGTATTCGCGTTATCCTCATTTTTGTCGAAAAAAAAAGAATACCTACCACGCAGTTTGCAGAGGGCTGTACGTACAGGCTATTCGGGATAAATTTAACACTGTAGGAGATGCTTGACATTTGAGGAAGGTTGACGAATTTCTACTATTCAAACTGCGGGTTCAAGCCCACCCCAGGCAGGGTCTCAAAGCATTCAAAATTTTACATCCGGCATTACTCTTACATCTCCAGCGAGCTAAGCCCGCAGAAGATGATGGTCTTCACAGTTCACAGCGTCTCTAGAAAGGCGTGAGAATAACATCCTTAACTTTAGCGCCGATTTCGACTTTGATGTTAGAATAGGCATTGTTTGTTTTGTTTTCTCAGCTATGCCAAATAGCCTGTGGTTCATTAAATTGCAGTCTGTAGAGTACGATATAAATGTTCGGCCCAGCCATGTTAAAGTTATTTAAGAGCGTTATACGTAGACACCAGGGGGGCGCGGGTTAATGAATTGGCATAAAAGTGATGTCCCGTGGTTCAGAAAGATGAAAAATGAATATCTTTCAAATTTCACCGAAAAGTGCGGCAGATGACGCAGATGACGAATTCCGACGCAGAATAGACTCACCTGCAGCTGGCTGACGTTTGGTAGTCGTAGATGAGATCTACGACTTCGGACCACTCGGACCTCGTCAAGTTCGCCCTATCCTGGCGTAGTTTGCGAAGCAGCGCCGGTCTCAGCTCGGTGTCGTTGAAAGTGGCTGCGCTGTAAAACAAACAGGCATACCACAAACGATCACTACCGATATAATATTATCCTAATCCGTTCGGCAAGCAGCAAGCTTAACTTTATGCGTCAATATAACCCACACCGGGCGGGGGGGGGGGGGGGGGTGAAGGGGATGTCTGACCCACCCCCTTCCCTTAACTCTGCTCCTGGGTCACGTAGCGTAATGCTATATAAAAGGGCAATGGAAGATACCAGAGGTCATTTAAGGTCAAATTTTGCCTAGTTAAACATTTTTGACAAACCGGCGCTAAATCGGGAACTTTAACTCGGCAACCAATAGAGCTACAGCGCCGCGGAAAGGTCGTGACCTGGTGACCTGACCTTGTGCGACCTGAGCCTGGAATTTTCAGAAAATGTGGGGAAAAGATGCATGGACAGGTGTGCTAAAAACTCTTTTTAAACATTTTATATCTTTTAAACCCTTAACATAAAAAACCTTTTGTTATATCTGCGGACTGCGATACATCGCAGGGGGAAGGGAACGGGGGTATCCAATCCTTTAACCAATCCCCCAAAGTCCAATCCTTTGACTTTGGGGGTGTCCAAAGTGATAGAATGCATATTTGTGATCTTGGCAAGAAGTTTGTGCATGCCTTCATAGAGCAAGACATCGCGCTATAAGTAGCAGTCACAGTGTACCGGCCAACTAACCTGGGTGGTTCCAATGCAGTCGACGACATAGAGTCTTTTTTTTTTCACAATCAATTTATTGCATATTCAAAACACAGTATCCAGACATAAGACCAATCATCACATCATTACATCAACCTCACCACACCCCCACGCACCCCACAACTATCACACCACACGGGCACACCCCGCAGCCTCAACACCCCACTAAGGGCACCGTGCCGGTTCTGCTCGCCTGGCTAAGCCGGGGCGGCACATGCCTGTTATCGCCCCGGCCCCGGGGAGGCCGTAAGCCTCCCCGGTGCTCCAAACGGGCCGCTGGCCCCCGCCCGCGCCGCCTCGCGCCCTATGCTGCCATCTCGCGAGGCGACGCCCCTGCCCGCCGACCCGCCACGCGACCCGCCCACCAGTCGAGCCGGTTTGGCGGGGCGCGCGGCGGGCCGGCGGCCCAGCCTCCCGTCATATGATGGGAGGCTAGGCACGGGTTGGCCCGGATGGGTTAGGGGCGGGGGCTTTCGCCGCACATGGCGACACATGTCTTGTTTCCGAGGGTGTGCGTATATGTGTCTGTAATGTTATATATGTATTCTTGCATGACCGTTTATGTGTGGGCGTGCTGTGTGTGTGCATGTGTGTAAATGTTTATGATTGCGTAAGAGCGTACCTATGTGGTCCGAGCCGCCCCGCCCCCCATCCCATGCAAACCGTCCCACTTTAAGTGCCATTTCTCATGCGAACCATTCATAATGCCGACGTATTTTTCAATCATGTAATGGCTTTTTAGGGTGTTTTCGAAGCGCCTCGCCTCTGGCTCAGTATTGTCCATTCTGGCGAACCAGATGCACTGCATTGCTAGCATTGCAATGAGGCCTATAATTTTTCTTTCATCCGGGTCTAGAAACACATTGCTAATTTGTTGCGTTGAGACCGAAAAAGAATAGTTTTGTCTCAGAAGGGCTTGCACGGCTAAATGAAACGACTGCACCTTCTCGCAACTCCTGAACAAATGATCCAACGTTTCCTCAGCAGAGTCACAGAATGTGCACGTACTCGACACTACCAAACCAGCTCTCAACAAGAAAGTATTAGTTGGCAAAATACGATTGACAATCCTATAGTAAAAGGACTGTAGCCAAGAGGACTGACTAACCTGCTTGATTGCGATCAATGTCCCTCTCCGATACAGCTGGTTTTCACGCAGCCATTTCTCTTTTATTTTATCCCGGATGTCATCATTTTTTCTATTTAACTTTTCCAATAATCGTTGGCTTACCACTTGACTAAGCTTTTCTGAATGTAAAACTAAGTACGTCCTTGGCGGTATCGCTGGCAGGGGATTTTCATCTTTAGCATTTTCGATCATGTCAAGTACCGTCCTCATTTTTACCCTGATTGAGTTATACTCTATGAAATTTACGCGGACCTCAAACTTTCTCTCAATCTCCGTTTTTGACAGCAGGCTATTGCCTTTAAGCAAATCACTCACAAAAAATAGTCCTCTTGACTTCCAGTTCCTATTAGTTGAGCACTTAAACCTTAATATATCATTACACCAGATCATTTCACTTGCTACACTCTCCGGTTTGTGTTCATAGTTTTCTACAAATCTCGCCCATGCTTGTAAAACATCAACCCAAAATTTATTTTCGATTTTGTTTGCCAGACTTTTAAGCATTGATGCACCATACCAAGATAAGTTATCACTATGCTGCTTCAAACTAATTCTGCTTCCTATTGCCCACCTTCTGTCAACAGCACTATTGTCCTGCAGACGCTTTATCCAGGAACACTTCAGTGAGGCTACAAATATGTCAATGTCTATCATCTTTATTCCATCATTCTGATATGATTGACAAATTTTTGTCCTTCGTATCTTATCATTTTTTCCGTTCCACAAAAACTTGAACAACATGCTCTTTATTTTGTTCATGGTATCCACACGTGGGGTTGGAAGTGAACAAAATAAATGAACTAATTTTGATATGGCAAGAGTCTTGATTACTGTCACTCTACCTAAGAGAGAAAGATTCCGAATTCGCCAATAGTCTAATAATGCCTGCATGCTCTTAATTTTCTCCGGGAAGTTTAACTCTTCTACCTCATCTGGATCCGCACTAAAAATAATGCCCAAAACTTTTAGTTCCTTCACCCATGTGATGGGGAGACTCTCGCATACAGGTTTTTTTGGTGGCCCCAGCCACATGCATTTACATTTGTTGATATTAGGTTTCAAACCAGAGAACTTACTGTACTCTCCAAGTTGTTGCATCACTATACGTATATCGGGGTTCCTACCTTCCAAAAATATAATGGTGTCATCTGCGTACTGTGAAATTTTAGCTTCACATCTGCTTGGTAGCTTAATGCCTCTAAATGGCGTCTTTCTGAGGAAATTCGCTAGGATTTCTACCGCTAAAATAAATATCAAACCAGATGCAGGGTCACCTTGACGAAAGCCGCGACTATGCGTGATTTTTTCTCCTAGATATCCATTGAGGATAATCCTTGAATAGTTGTTTTTATTAGTGTACAACATCTCAAATAGGTCCATAAAATTATTTCCAAATCCCATTAATTCTAACACACATCTGGTATATTGCCAATTCAGAGAATTAAATGCGTCTTCGAAATCAATCGCCAGAACAGCTCCATCGAGTCCTTGGACACTAAAGTGATGAATAATGTCGTACAGTAACCTGGTATTTTCCCCAATAAACCTGCCTTTCAAATAAGCAGTCTGGTCGGGACTTACAAGTAACGTCGCAACAGACTTAAGACGTTCAGCGACCACACTTGAAATAATTTTATATTGAACGTTGAGCAAACTTATTGGGCGCCAGCCCTTAACCTTATCTCTCTGTCCGTTTGCTTTGGGGATAAGCGTGACTATTGCTTCACGCTGAGTCACAGACAGTGTCTTTGTATACAGGGCGTGCTGAAACGATCGCCACAAAAAACATTTTAGATCTGGGTAAAAGAACTTGAAAAAACCTGCAGTAAAGCCTGTTGAACCTGGAGAACGATCGTTCGACATTTTATATAATGCTCTCGAGAATTCCTCCTTCGTTATTGGTTTCTCCAGTGCGTCACTTTCTTTTGATGAAAGTTTACGTTCAATGTTACGAGCGACGAACTCCTTGATTTTCTTTTCCGACTGCACCCTATCCTCGTTCATTACGCCTCTAAAGTGTCGCGTAAGAAAGTCGAGAACATTGTTCTCACCAGATATTATCAGGTCATTTTCTCTCAAAACCGGTATAGATTTCAAAACCCAATTTCGTTTTTCTAAATTAAAGAAATATTTTGATGATTTTTCTCCCTTTTCGTGCCAATTACTACGAGATCTAATGATCATGCCATCAATTTTCGTATTCCTAATTCTCTCTAGTTCTTCTTTTGTCGCCTTCAGCTTCAGCTTCTCACTTTCTGAAATTCTTGGCAGTCTGCTTTCAATGTCCTTAATGCCTTCTTTTAGTTCTTTCTCTGTATTTCTCCTAGCCTTATTTTTAACTTTAGAGTAAAAGATAGTCTCACTTCGTATGTTTACTAGGAGTATATCTAGGAACAAGGCGTCATTAATCGTAAACTCGACATCTTCAGCATGTTCATGAATATAACTGTGTTCGTATACTGGAACGGCGTATTGTTGGATAGTGTTTGCTATCACTGATTTAACTTTTGTCACATATTCGTCGTTTTTCAATAGTGACATATTAAACTTCCATAGTCCATTTCCCCTTTTTTGTTGCAAACTGTCGCACTCTAAAGAGATAATAGCATGGTCTGATCTAAACGTATTTTCTATCAAGCACTTTTTTATCAGTGGCTCCATGCTGCGACTAACGATGAACATGTCGAGTCTGGCCATTTTATCTAAATTCGCATTAAACCATGTGTATTGCCTTCTTTCGTCATTCCTTTCGCGCCACACATCTATTAAGTCGTGTTCGGACATTATTTGTCGTAGGACATTTCGGGCGCTTCGATTGTGCTCTTGGCGATAGTTATAGGTATCTTTTACTTGATCCATAACTAGATTAAAATCGCCACAAACAACAATGTTACCCCCGTCTGTAAGTTGATCTCTTATTAACGTTTCGAGTGCCACGTAAAAACTTGGTTCATCATTGTTGGGACCGTAGATGTTAACAATTGTCAAATGCTGCCGTTCAAATTTTATTTTTACTGCCACAAAATTTCCTTGTTCATCTGCTTGTATGACCTCAACATTTGCATCAACCTCATCTTTGACCAGTATACATACGCAGACGACATAGAGTCGACGGGCTCTGTTGTGCAGCTGCCGCTCAGCCCGGTTTCTTCATTGCTTCGTGCCGGAGCCGGTTCATCCCTACAGCAACAAAACACAAAAGAAAAACATGGATCACAGAAGACAATATTCCATCATTAACGATTGAAGAGCGAGATAAATGTATGCTAACACACACAGCAAAATAATTGTTCTGGTGTTCACTTTGTCCTAGACCCTGTTCACGGCAGGATGCTTCTGTGTGCTACCGGTATTTGGTGCATTGGGTTTCTATGGAAATGGAGACATGAACAAACTCAGACACTCTCACATTGAGTAACGTCTTAACCCTCGCCCGTAAACGGCGATCTGCCACCTTCGCCCATGCAGGGGGGGGGGTTGGTGCGACCCCCCCCTTGGCGTTTGAAAACGGAGCGTCGTAGAGCTTAGCGGAAAAGACCAACGGATTGCTCTCGCCGAGATCTCGCGATTGGTGGTATATTTTTTGGTCCTAGGTCAACATTTGACCTACTTTTGACCGGTCAAAGGTCAAATTTTCGGAAAAATAGACTTTTTCAAATGTTCCGCGGCGATTGCGGCAAAACGGTGGGAGATATCGACTTGAAACCTTCACTATCGTGTTCCTTGATCAATTCTCTATCGTTTGGTATGTATTTCGTTTCCCTAGCTCTAAAAATGGCGCGTTGGGAGCGCCGGAAGTCGGCAAGGTCACAGTCGGCGGCAGAAATTCGAAAAATCAAAATTTAAATTTTTGAAATCTGATTGTATTTTTGGATTTGGGATGTCCATTTGCTCCCTATAGAAGCTAATATTGCTGCATATTTCCATTGAGGTGACAAGAATTAGCAAAATAGTGGTTCGGGCGCTTTTCAAAAATAGTACCGGACGCTGTTCCTCTTGTGACGTCATAGCTCCGTGACCTGACCTGACCCGGTCAAGTTTCTTATACCATATGATAGCCAATACTTGCCCCAACATGCATGGGAAGTTTCATCACGATCCATCAACCGATGTCCGTACCACCGGCAGGAAACCTCGGGCGTTGGCACTCAGTTTGTGAAAATCCGGCCGGAGGCTGTTCCCTTTGTGACGTCATAACTCCGTGACCTGACATGACCCGGTCAAATTTTTTTTATCAAAAGATGCGCAAGGTTTGCCCCATAAGGTACCCAAAATTTGGCGGCGCTGCGCGCCGCCGTTTTTGCACTATTTCCGAAAAACCTCAGGGGGGGGGGGTTGCACCAACCCCCCCCCTACATGGGCGAGGGTTAAGTTTTAAAGTTAAAGTTAACGCTATTAAAGAGCTAATAGCTAGGCCGGCCGCTCATACTCAGAAATTTACGTTATTCTACGTAAGACTTCGCTCGTTCCGCTCGCTCCGTAACCATAGCTATGACGTCGGCTCTGTAGCACTCAGTAGCGCCGTGCCGTAAAACAGGGCCGTAGACAAAAGTAACGTCGTTTCTGCAATTACTTCCAGTCCATTTAGGCACGCATCAAAATATCCTCATGAGCTACAGACCTTCTTATAAACTAGTCTAGTCTTTGGTATTAACCAAGCGCAATGGAATAATAGTGTTAACTAAAGGTAGGTATATGAAAAAAAAAACAATGCTATTCATCCCTCCTCCCACCACATACCTCGCAGTGAGAAATATGACGGGTGTGATGAAAGTGGAAATCCGGTAACACACTAGCACAATGCTACAATATGGCAATAACTTATAACATCATACAGGCATGCTCATTGCTCATGGCTGTCTTTAAAAGGCAAGAACAATTAAGGGCAAGACATCGCGCTATAAGTAGCAGTCACAGTGTACCGGCCAACTAACCTGGGTGGTTCCAATGCAGTCGACGACATAGAGTCGACGGGCTCTGTTGTGCAGCAGCTGCTCAGCCCGGTTTCTTCATTGCTTCGTGCCGGAGCCGGTTCATCCCTACAGCAACAAAACACAAAACACCAGCAGTGTGAAAAGGAATGTACCAGCTTGATGCGTAGTATATATAAGAAGTGCACCGTTCTGCGATCCGGGAGAGCACAGGAAAGTAGAGCAGGCAGCAGCACCTGAAGGACTGTCAACATTGCACAGCTTACTAACTAGAATGTCAGCATTCTTTCACTTTGTAAGCTAAGCAGCCGGGGCAACCACACAATGGCTATGAACCCATATACTTTTTCTTAGCATATCAGAGGGATGCAAAGATAATAAATTCTTATCTTTGCATCTCAGAGGAGTGCGAGATAGAAATATCCTTACACCGGATATTTCTAATAGATAATTCAAGTAATGGATATTTCTAATGGATATTCCCAATGGCAAATTAACCTCTACCAGAAAGATAGCATAACTAAAATAAAAATAGGAATCCACGACGCAGTGCAAATTAAGGTGAGCATTTTGCCGCAGAGAACAGCGATTACATTAACACTGTATCAGTACCAGCAGGTAACGTTGCATTCACAAATCCTGAACTTCTAATCAGCGATTGAGCAGCAGAAAAGAATGCAAATGAACACATCGCACTTATATCGCAATTGTTATCGCAAGACCAAAATAATAGTTGCGCATTATGATCTTACCTCATTAACAGAACGGAGCCTGCCACAGGATTTTCGAACTCGATCAGCGGACCCGCCAGCTTCGGTAGAGCTGACGGCATAGCCGTCCTCACCCTGGGGCGCTCCTGGTTGATGGGATCGCCGTCCATCAGGAGGATCCACTCCCCCCATGCTTGGTCAAAGATCTCCAGTTGTACCTCCTGGCGACGCATATCCGTGCTTGACTTAGTATGCATATTGATATACATCGATCAGCATGCATGGTAGGCACTGGATGAAGATGATCTTTTTTTTACCGCGAAGACCTTAAATATTTAAACGTGTCATATACTGACGACCAGCACAATCCAAGGAAATAGTGCTCTGCTTATTCAGCAATATGCATAAATGCATGCATGTATATAGTATGCCGTACGTAAGGATGAATATTTTTACGTCACCTCAACAGCTGCTAGAAATGCTTATAGGTATCTGAAACCGGAAACAAATTGCAATCTTAGTAAGCTATCGCCAACGAATAAGAGCTTCAAACCTGTGTCATTGCGAAGAATGTCGTTACACTTCTTCGCAGGTCACCAACGTTGAGGCAGTCAAATACACGCGCAAGATCACCGTGCGTCACAAACACTCTCATTTTTTGAAGGTTGGCTGAGCTGAAACATCATGGTACCATAAATAAGATTATACAATTTGCATGCCACGAGTACATAAAAGTTGGTGCATTGCCGTTCATCGACTCAACAATCTTACAATTAATATGCAGTGCCACCAACCTACACTGAATTACTTCAGGGCAGCTTCTGAGTTCAATGCAAGGCCATCGGCTTGATGAAAAACAATAGTTCTGACTGACAGGCTTGGACACCGTACGTTCTGAGCGTCATGATGATTTCGATTATTTGTTACATCCAAATAAGCGGTCACTGATGTTCATGAAAATCTTTTTTTTCTTATTGTGAAGGAATGTTGAGCTTCTTGTCTTTGGCGGGCTATTGTTCAGAGACAATGAGAACTACGGCGCAGACATTTCCACAATCCACATGTCGGACCAGGGCAACCATTTGGTGTATTTACTTTGGGGGATGGGCGCGGAGGGAGGGTGCAATCACCGAGGTGCACGTCAGAGGCGCATGCCGATTGCTTATAGCAGCATACGCTCTCAGCTTGGTTCTTCGCCTAAAAAGTACTGAGTGTTTTGGGCGAGGAACTAGTTCGTGGTCAACGAATTCAAGTTTTAGAGACCCGAAAATCGGTATTATTTATGAATAGGTATTGAAAACGAATTAGATCAGAAAGTCGAGAATTTGAATAACAAGCGATAAACCACTAGCAGCCGGCAAATATTTCATGTTGCGAGATTCAACTGAGATAGCAAATTCGATTCTCGAATCGAATCGCGAATTCAATACTTTGATCGAATATTAATGTAATTACATTTATTAATTGCCCGAAACCCTTCCACGGTGACTAGCGAGTCCACGCCCAAAAAGCGAAACACATACCTAACATGCTCACCTTGAGGTCATCGCTGTCCCGGTCAGCTATCCACATATGGGGTCAAAGCTTGGTATCGCATGGTGCAGAGGTACATACTTTTGACCATTGATGGCATAAAGAGGCAGCGGGTAGGCATCCGCTAGCCAGCTTGCAGGTGCCTTCATCGCTTCTTCTGCAAGTACAAGATAGGCCTGGTAATGGCCATCTAGCATCTTTGCACTCAGATGCTCTCCAATGAGAGAGACTGTGTCATTTTCATCAATCCAGAAGTATTTCACTAGGATGAGTTTGTGTCCACCTTTGCCAGATGGGTTCTTGAGTATCAGCACATCTTCTGAAGTGTATTTACAGCCATTGATATGCACCATCTCTGTGTAGACACCACCCGTCGGTAGGTGGAAGCCACTGGGCAGCATGGCAGATACATCGTGCGCTTTACGCACTCTTCCCGTTTTTCTCACGGTCACATCCTTGCAAGTTCCCACGGTCATCTTCTCTTGATGACGTACGGCAAGAGTTTTGCAGACATTTTTTCGATTGTGTGCACGAGTAGCCATAGTTTTGAACTCCTGATGCTTGGCCTCGAATCGCATAGTCCATGCCCTGCGCAGTGGCCCAATTTTTTCAATCCAGTGCTTGTAGTGAAGGAGAAAATGAAATTTTGGTGTTAGCCTGAAATCCGGAAACAAGCTCCGGAAGTCCTTCAGCCACTGCTCAGTCATTGGCTGAAGCATTTCAATCATATCGGGTGACAGATCATATGCACATATCAGCTGCACTAGGATAATCAAGTCCATAAGCAGCTTCCATGCCTCCAGGTCACGAGGCACATGAGGTCCCAACAGGAAAGGCATAATCCTCAGTAGAGTCCAACACTGACTAAACGTTCCCTTCACTGACACACGGCGCCCCTTTGCCATGGGAGCTGGTGGCTTGTTCACGCCATCCATTCTTGCATATCTGAAGGTTTTCATCATAACTTGAAAGCTGGCCATGGAGAATAGCTTCAGCTGGAAAATCAGAAGAGAGAGCACAAGGCCCAGTGTGTGATTGACCACACCTCCCTCAAACAGGTCGTGAGCGATGTCAGGTGGGAATTTGTCCACGACATTGAACCCTTTTAGTTCATCGAACACGCACCTCCCTTTCAGTCCAGTTTCCCGCTGTGCATCTAGATCTCCATCATCGCCAAGTCTTTCCAGCTCTGCTTTGTAACCCTCAGTTGTGCGGAGAGTGAGCTCTTCTTCAGTCAACTTCACGCCGAATTCATCATTTGTTGCGTAACATGTTCTGCAAGGCCTCGACCCGGATGAAAAAGACTCCTGGTACCCAGCCAGTTTGTGCAGCCCCAGAGAGTCTCCACACACAAACTCAAGACTAACTTCGAAGTGGTCACTACCAACTAGGAGTCCTCTATTCAGAAGGTCATCCAAAGCCCGGGTAACAGGTTTCATTACCATTTGCATCCCGCGCGACTTCAGCAAGGAACATGGGCACAGCAGGAGCAAGTATATGTCGCAGAGGGTTGAATGGCTCTTGTCATTGTCAATGGTGAAATAGACAGCCCCAAGACTGTAGCTCGCCGACTTCTTGCGGAGAGGGTTACATGTGCCAAATTCGTCGAAGTACAGGATCAGCTTTATTGTTTTGTCACGCTGGCATGCTGGCAGCTTGCCAGCCTTGATTAGCTGCTGTAGTTGGCTGTGGAGGTTCACATACTGGTAAGTTGCTGATGCTTCGCCAATTCCAGAGCTCAATGTTATTGTTGTTGGGGGCACATACTCACTTTTGTCATGGCAGTACTTTGCCAATTTGTAGTCACTTGAAAACTCCTGACATGCATCTTGAGCTGTAGACGATGGCTTGCCACTGGCGATTCTCTCTTGGACAGCTTGCTCTATGATTTCCCCAAGTTCTTCAGCTACAGATGAAGTTGCCGCCTTTGAAAGCCCATGCTGACATTGCAGCTGCAGAAGAAAATCTCCGATCCTTGCCCTGCAGTCCTTACCAGATTCAGATTCTTTGTCAAGGCAGCCTTCCAACATTCCATCTGGATAGTTGGAGGCGAGGCCGATATCTTCCTCAACTTCATCATGCTTGTCATTGAGTGCTTCACATTTTGACTGCTTGTGCTTTGCATGAACTGTAGTATAATGCTTAAGCCAATATCTACCTCTCCTAAAGCACCTTGTGCAGTCTGGACAATATACCAATTCACAGTCATCTGATGCATCATTCAGATGCCGCTGTAAATGCTTTGCAAACTTTTCAGGAGCTTCTGTCTTATATTTACAGGATGGAACTGTGCAGTTCAGAAAAGAAGAGCTTTGAGCCTGCAAAGAGAGGATGTTAACCCGCGCCCGGCTGGGGGTCCTGGATTTCCACGCCCTGCTAGGGGGGGGGGTGTTTGAACACCCCCCTTCTAACTCGGCTCCTGGGCCACGTAGCGATACGCAGAAGGCGGCGTTCGAAAGAGCGCCAAAAATAATGACGAAATCACTTCGGTCACTTTTTTGGTCAGGTCAAAGGTCAGGTCACCAGAGGTCATTGAAGGCAAAATTTCGCCGATTTCCAGGTCCAATGTCGACAATTTCCAAGAAGCCAACGCATAACTCGGGAACCAATAGAGCTACAGCGCCGCGGAAAAGCGCATTCGATAGCCCTATTGACGCCCTTTCTGAGTAATTACCTCAGATTTGACCTAACGTCAACGGTTTTGCCTACAGGGGGCAAAAACTGCAAAAATAGCCTATTTTTTTCGGAAACAGTTTTTCTGCAATAACTTTTGACCCAAGCCTTGTACGAGCTTACTTTTACCGGCATCGTGTTTCTCTCGTCAAGACGCATCGAATGAACTATAACTTGACCTTGAAAGGTCAACTTGAAAATTTGACCTCAGGTCAAGGTCATGACCTGACCGGAAAGGGTCATGTTGCATATCAGTCGATCCGTATCGTCGAGCTGAACAAATCTAAGGCGTTTTTATCACTCTAGCATGCCTCTATCAAAAGTTATTTGCGAAAAACTGTTAGATACCATTCGTGACCTGAGATGACCTCAGGGGCATAAACAGGGGTCACGGACACCATTTTCATGTTCAGTGTGTCTATACCACTTGTAATTCAGTGTTTGGGAGTGTTTATAATGTCTTTCTTCCAAAAGAGGCGCATTTCAACTTTCTCCCATTGACTTATAATGGGTAGATCGCAAAATTGACCTGACCTTAGGTCATCGATATCAAAATTCTGAGACATACATTTTGTACATGTTGTTGCTCTTAGCAATCGCTGAAAGTTTCAAAGCGATCGGTCACTCGGTGTAGCTATGGCAGACATTGAAACTTCTTATGTGGTGAGGTCACTTCAAGTGACCTGGTGACCTGACCTTGAATGACCTTGGTCTGAAATTTTCACAACATGTGTAGAATTGATGTATGATAAGGTGTACCAAAAACGGTGGCGCTCCGCGCCGCCGTTGGAGCGCCGCCGTTTTTGAGATATTCGCGAAAAACCACAGAGGGGTGGGGGTGGGTGTTCAAACACCCCCCCCCCCCCCCCCAGCAGGGCGCGGGCTAAGGGTTATCTGGAATGGAAAGGACCAAACTGTAGTTGTATGGTGCTCATTTCCCATATCAAGTTTTCTTCTTTTTGGTGTCACTCTTGGATCAAGCAGGTCTCTGAGTCTGGACCGTCAGCATGTTATGTAAGGCCATAGACAGATGAAAGCTTATTGTGCTCTCATCAAAGTAAGACATAATTATGAACAATAGATAATTTAGAAGATCATGAGATGCTATTGCAGCCAGGGTTGTGCTTGACTCATGAGTCGAGTCAGAAATTTGACTCAACTCTGACTCAAATGAGTCAGATTTGAGTCGAGTCGGATAAAATGCTGAGCTGTTGAGTTGAGTCAGAGTTGAGTCGGACAAAAATATTAAGGCGTTGAGTTGAGTCAGAGTTGAGTCAGTAAAATAACTTTTGACATTGAGTTGAGTCAAAAACATTTAGGAACATGAGTCAGCTGACTCATCTTTCTAGAAACAATCTACATAAGCTTTTCATTCTCCCCCTGCTTAACAACTTAGGCCTGGCCCTGCTGCAGGATTTTTTTCACCCCCACTCCCCGCTCAACAACTTTTTTATCTGAGTCAATTTTGAGTCAACTCACTTGACTCAACAAAAATTTGAGTCAAGTTTGAGTCAACTCATATTTTCATTGAGCCACTTGAGTCATGAGTTGAGTCAAGGGGAAAAATCAGCTCCTTGTTTGAGTCAGAGTTGAGTCAGGGCTTTCTGAAGTTGAATGATGAGTCGAGTCGGCAAATTTTTTGAGTCGAGCACAACCCTGATTGCAGCAGAGTTGGGTTTTAGTCAGCTGAAATAGGAATTTATGCCAGCTAGTGGTTTTCATTGATTTCAGCTGCTTCAAATTAAATCTAGCTGCATTAATGAATAAAAACCAGTCTGTTACAAACATCAATAGTAACTAAACTTAAGAGCTTAACCCTCGCATGTGTGCGGCGTTTCCCAGCTTCTAACGTGTAGAGGGGGGGGGGGGTCAGTTGGACCCCCCTTGCCGTTTGGCCCCTGATCGAGCTAGAGCTTCGCGGAAAAAATGAGCGTGTTGCCCGTGACGAGAGGAAGCCGATGATCCCCAATTTTAAGGTCCTAAGTCATTGGTTGACCTTCAGGTCAGGTCAATGACTGAGAGTGGAAAATCGCCGGCCAGAACGGCACAAAAAAGAGCTTAAAACAGGGTCAGCAGTTTATTTTTCAATGTTGGAGGATGTGAGAGCACTTTACAAGATAATTGAATCGAATGTGGACTGTGGCGGGAGGTAAAAGGTACACAAGCGGACACACAGATGCTCTTTATTAATAAAACAGGGGGTGAAAAATTGCTCTGGAAAATTGGAGGTGAGAGTGAAAAAAATTATTTTGAATTGGATGTCACTTCCCACCCAATTGGATGTCGCAAATTTTGGGACACTGTTCGACCCTCGCTGTAAATATGTTTTGAACACAGCACATGAATTGCTAGCTGTATTACTGAGAAAACTGGCTGACGCACATTGTATTGGAGATATCAATATTTTCCAATTAAGTTTTCAGCACTGATGATGTACCAACTACCATTATGTAAAATGTTGTGCGCTATGTATTTATTAGTTCAGTTATAATTCCTGACAAGTCGTCTATAGGTACCTAGTACCTACCTACCTGTGTAGTTGTAAATATATGCAAATACAAGCTGAGAGTCTGGGAAATAGGAGCCAGGTAGAAATAACTTTGATAAGAGTTGATTGTCTGTTTAATCAATGTGCACCAACCAGTTTTCTCAGTAATTCAGCTAGCATTTCTCATGCTGTGTTCAAAGAGACATGCCTACAGTGAGGGTCGACCTTAAAAAAAAATTAGGCATGTGTAGGTGCCATGTTGCTTGACTAGGTAAGCACAGACGGAGTGTCCCAATTTGGCTTAAGTAGCGACATCACACAAAGGTCTTTCAACCAAGGAGAGGGCTGGGTATATGTGTAGATAAAGTACAGCTGGTGAGTTGGTAGCATTTGGTATGTTGTGGTATTTAGTTTGGTAGGTTCAAGGTTGTAGTTCAGTAGGTAAGGTTAGGCCATGTTAAATTATGTTTTTTATGTTCACCGTCACCATATGCGCACTTCATCTGCACAATATTTACCAGACGCTGTATGTTTGTAGGTTGTAGGGTAGGTTGTAGGTCAGGTTAGTTTGTGTTTTGGTTTAGTTTGAAAGAAGCATCTCTGAGTATAGCGCCTCTCCATGGTTGGAAAACCTTCATGTGATATCTGCTTTACTCATAACCCAGCTTCTTATGTTCCTCTGAACTGACGTAAGTCCTTCCTACAAGTTTGAATGTCATGGGTATTTTCTCAGAGAATTTGTTTTTACTTTCCCCTGGAGTTGGTACAATATGTCATGACAAGAAGCTGAGGAAGCCCCAGGCCCAATCAAGATCAAGGCGGCGTTTCACCGACGCTGCCAGCAGGCTGCTAGCACATCTTGCGACTGAAATATACACATGCATTCACAGCCTGTATCTGTAAGAATCCTGTCCACAGCAGTGCGTAAGGAATCGAAATGCTCTGTTCGCCCCCCCCCCCCCATTTATTTATCAGCAGGCTGCGAGCATGCTGCTACTTATTGGCTCCTCATTGGTCGAATTCAAGTGGTCTATTCGTTAGACCAATGAGAGGCCATGGATTCCCTAACACTAGCGCCGGCGACCAAGCTGCCGCCCTGGTGACGGAGCGCCGAAACATCGGTGGTGAGTGCACCGGCGGAAGCCGCACCGGCGTGCGTGCTGAAAACGAGGTAATGGAGAGCGAAATTAGCGAGCTTTAGCGAGTCCTGGTCTACAATTATGGCGCATTTTGACTTTCACTAATGTAGCCCGCTTTATAGTTCGAATATGTGGCGAATCAAGGTTCGAATGCAAAGAAAATAACCTTTTCATAACCTTTAATTCAATCTTTTTAGAATGAAAACAGCTTCCATTTTGAAGAGTGAAGGCGTGAAATATTACCATTCCCCTTGTGTCAATGTCATCAATCATCAGAAATCTCGGCATTCTTATAGCAGGCGTCTCACATGCTGCCACCCGTTTATGAAAAGTCTCTAGACTCTCCATTTCTTGAGATAATTTACACGAATTTCTCGCCTCCAGAAAATCTTTCATAATCTCCTATTTGGGCCTGGGTATCGGTAACCCTGGCGTCACCGGTAGTGTTTTCGTTCAAGGGTGCCAGGCTGAAGCATGCTGTGACGTCACTGGGTAAGAGAAGATAACTTACCACGCTATCAGTATCGACTGAGACTCAGATACTCAGACCGACTCAGGCAGACTCAAACTGACTCGACTGACTCAAACCGATTCAGAAGGAGATGAACTCGATGGTTTTTGGAGCCTCACAAAACATGTTTCAGATATGACGCGTCACACAAACTGACGCATAAAGAATGTGTTCAATCCTATGTCCGCAAGCACTTGTTGACAAATGAAAAGCGTACGTACTGCTCCGTCGCCATAGCAACAAGTAAGCGTCGCAAATTTCGAACACTAACCGTGTGCGCCGAGTTCGACTACAGCAAGGATGATGGGTGATGGCTGCCAGCTGATTAAATTAATGAAAAGCGATTAAATTTAACTTTTATTTGAGATTGTAAGTAAATATGTGTTTGTTTATTTCAAATATCATTTAATTAGTTTTTGTAAATGAATTAACTACAAACGTCTCAGCAAGAAGTGTTTGCAAAATAAATCAAGGCTCATGAAAATCGTAAGCGGGGTTGGGAAAAGGATCACGTGACTACCCCGTGACTAGGGTCCCAACCTTATCTGTAAGAATCTTGGCCAGGGTTACCGATACCTGGGCCGGTTCCAGCGCTTCCAGTAGAAATTCTTAACTGGAGGATCGAAATTTTACTGGAGGCACAGGAATGCAATCTGGATATTTCTTGAGATTGGTGAGGTGGTGCTGGAGACTGGAGTGGAGTAGTAAAGTACCTAATCTTGCTGGAGCTGGCTTGGCTCTTGTGTAGTCAAGAAGCAAGTGTAATTCTGTTTGCATTTTGATTTGTTCTACTGTAATGTGTTCTGCGTGCTGTTATCTTGGCTGTTATGCTATATACTTGCTATATGCTATATAACAGGTAAGAATACCAGGTAAGAATGCACATTCAACTTTTGGCTAGACTGCAGTGCAAGGCATGATGATCTGCACGTTTTTTTTTTTTGTAAAATTTGGAGTACAAATTAGAAGATTAGCCTTAAAAATAAAATTATTTGAATGTCATTTCCCACCCAAATAAACATATTTTGGAACGATAGCTCTCCATCAATCGGGTGCAGTGAAAATCTGTAGTGCAGAATTTGCATGGAGTGGTGCTGGATCATATATTGGTAACTGTCGCAATTTTAAGATACCTGGGCCCTGTTTAACGGCGGAGCGCTGCAGTACGCTGCGCGCGTCAGCGCGTTGGGTTTCCATGGCAATATCAACAAACTTCCCTCTGATGCTATGCTATGACGTCATCGCAAAACGCTGGCACCCAAGCGCCAGCACCATCAGCACGCTAGCAGCATTCGCACTCAAACCTCTGTTCTCTCTATACTTGGTTCTTAAGGACCTCTGTTCAAAACACGATTCATCATAAGCTAACAGATCGCACGCAACGTCATTCAAGTGACGTCAGGGGTATGCCTCAGCTCCCAGCGCACTGCAGCGCGCGCAGTGTCAGGCGGTGAAACAGGGCCCAAATTACTGCTTTCAAATGTCATAGGAAAAGTGGAGGCCTCCAAAAATAAAGGCCTCCAAAAATAAGCAAAGATAAAATTGTAGTAGGTACCTACCTACTAATCTAAAAAAAAAAAGTTAGGTAGGTAATACTTTTTCAGCACAATTTGGCTTTCATTTTCATTTGTACTGAAACATGGTACATAATTCATTGTACCATGATTCATTAATTTTTTGAAGGTTGGAGGGCATAGATAGCGGAACAGGGGGACACCAGGGCACCATGCCCCCCTTTGATTCTGACATTTTAACATTACCCCTATGGGCATTGCATGGAAAGAATGGGACCAAAAGTCGGAAGTGAGTGCCCCCCTGAAGGTGTCCCGCTGCCACTGTGGGAGGCCGGAGGGTCCCTTTAGTTGCAGTTTTAGCTAACCACAAGTGCATATTTGTAAGACGAATCAAGTAGTAAATAATTTTATTTAAAAAGGCAAGTGCAAATAAGCTGACCGGTTTCTAGCCAGGTTGGTGCAGGCTTGGGCTGGTGTGGATTTTTCACCCCTGCTGGTGTGTCTCGTCAACCCTGTTCCTATATACTTTGCAGCCTAGCCTTGAGCTAATGATGTTGGGCAGTTGAAATATTTAGGTTGACGGCTACAGCATCCATGGTTTTATTGCCTCATGAATGACTAGGAATGGTTTCAAAGTTGCCATGAAAAAAATGAAAAGGATGAATCACATACACCTACATCAACATGATCAATTTAAACTGAAAATTAAAAGGCTCCCAGTCCCATGCACCTACTGTAAAACTCACAAACTCACACATGTAGCCACCAATGGTTGCAATGGAATCAATTCTGATAGCTGGAATGATAATTGGGATCAGGACTGCTTTTCATCCAATAACGCCACACAAAATGATCATAAGCTAACAGATCGCACGCAACGTCATTCAAGTGACGTCAGGGGTATGCCTCAGCTCCCAGCGCACTGCAGCGCGCGCAGTGTCAGGCGGTGAAACAGGGCCCAAATTACTGCTTTCAAATGTCATAGGAAAAGTGGAGGCCTCCAAAAATAAAGGCCTCCAAAAATAAGCAAAGATAAAATTGTAGTAGGTACCTACCTACTAATCTAAAAAAAAAAACAGTTAGGTAGGTAATACTTTTTCAGCACAATTTGGCTTTCATTTTCATTTGTACTGAAACATGGTACATAATTCATTGTACCATGATTCATTAATTTTTTGAAGGTTGGAGGGCATAGATAGCGGAACAGGGGGACACCAGGGCACCATGCCCCCCTTTGATTCTGACATTTTAACATTACCCCTATGGGCATTGCATGGAAAGAATGGAAAGGAATATTGCATGGAAAGAATAATCAGCATTATTTAGTAATGCTTGACAGATATAAAGTATCGTTTATGTTATTTCTAAGAATAATTTGGAGCAAATATCATTTGTACTCACCATCAAGACGTGAAGACACAGCCCACAGCCTCACCCGGCACCCGATGGCCGATCGCACAAAATGGCGACTGCGGCCCACGCTGGCACAAGCGACGCTGCAATTTGGCGCGAAACAGAACAAAGTAAATTAACACTCCAGTGTTAAATATTTCTCAATGCCGGCGCTCAAGTAACATTAATCTGGTTTTGAAACTCGACGCAGCGGAGTAACACACGCTAACGAGTTTTTCAACACGGTATAACTGTGCGCAAACATGCTTCCATAAAACCCCGTCAAGTGTTTCGGTACACAGTGTCCGGCAATTGCGGGATGAATACATGCCCATTACTCAAACAGGGTTATTGTGCATGGGGATTCCGAGCTACTTCATCCTGAGTTGGACTGACCATGTTCTACTACGCCATATGGTTTAAATGACTCGACAAATAGGGATTCATTGGCATAGCTAGATGTTTTAGCACATCAGTAAAGTGAGTCAGTAAACTCAAACTTTGCTAACATTTTTTACAGTGTAGCGACACGCGGTAAGCGGTATTCGAAAGAGTGTCAAAAACTGCTTGGGTTAGTTGGTTAACCGTGCTTTGGTTAGGGCAAGTCAAATGTCAAATATCAGGTGACCAGAGGTCATCAAAGGTGAAATGTGGGTGAAATGTTGTCTGTTTCAACATTTATTGACAAACTGGCGCATAACTCGGGGAAGAATAGAACTACAGCACCGCGAAAAAGCGCATTCGATAGCTCTTCAACGTTCCTATGAAGTCTTCAGACTTGACCTAACATCAACGGCTTAGCCTACAGAGCACAACTTGTTTAACCCGTGCCGGGCCGGGGAGGGTTGGAGGGGACAGTGGACCCCCTGCGCCCCTCTACTGAGCTGTTTTAATGAAGAACCTTTTACTGTAATAATTATTGACTCACGAAAGTTATGACATTGTTTTTTTCAGTACTGTGCTCCTCTCGTCGAGATGCGTCGAATGAACTATAATTTGACATTCAAACGTCATTTGGGAAATTTGAGCTCAGGTCCAGGTCATGACCTGGCTGGTAAAGGTCATGTTGCATATCAGTCGATTTGTATCGTCAAACTGAAATCATCTATGTAAGATGTTTTCATCGCTCAGGCATGTCGCATGTCTCTATCAGAAGTTATTGGAAAAACTGCTGGAGGCCTACCATGACCTGACATGACCTCAAGGACATAACGAGGGGTCGTGGGTGGCAATTTTCCGATTAAGTGTGTCATTTTTAATTGTTTTCTGATGTTTAAATTCGTTAATTTTGACATTTGTCTACCTATAAAAAGAGGCACATGCCCTGATTTTCTCCCATTTCCTTTTACCTAATGGAAGGGTCGCAAAATTGTCCTTACATTTGGTCAGAGACATCGCAATTTCGAGACTTACATTTAACCCTCGCCGGTTGATGCAACCCCCCTAAGGTTTATCGCGAATAACTCGCGTAAAAAGCGGCCGATCGCAACGAAACTTTCAGTACCCTCGAATTGATCAATTTTACACCTACCCTGCAAATTGATGACCCTGACTTCAATGACCTTTCACCTGTGACCTCTTTTCCGTGACCATGTTTGGCCGAAATCAAGATTCGGCGTATGTCGGCTCGCATTAACCGCGCGTTTGCAAGCTTTTCGTGGTTTCAAACGTTCAAACATGTGATTTGATGTTGCTCCCATGCATTAGGGTGGGTGTCAAGGTCACCTGAAGGTCAGGTCAGGTCATTGACCTTTGGTGACCTCGGTTCACTTTTTCGAGTTTTACATGTTCTAGGCTAGTTTTGGAGCTGAATTCGAATTTTAGCAACCATTTAAATATTTCCG